>NC_073693.1:121872820-122000109 GCF_029784155.1 Uranotaenia lowii | reverse complement strand
TTGAACAAAGGATGACGGTTGCTAATGGTCGTTCCTGGTAATGGAGAGAAATTTCTGAGTTGCGATAAGAAATATTTGACGTAAGCAGTTTTAAAATAAAAAGTCCTTGTTTGGGAATTTCACGAAAAGAAAATGGACAAACATTCAGAATCTTGTTAAAGATAACTTAAGGCGTAGATAATTATTTAAAAACTTCATGATCACCATCATAATAAAACAAGAAAATTTATTCAATTAAAATTGAGTCGAGCAAATGGATCCAAGTTTGGCATGGGAGAGTATTTGGATACGAGAAATGTTTTTTTTTTATGAAAGTTTGAGATCCTTTCCAGTACGGAGATTGAAAATGGAGCCGGAAAGATGCTTTGTTTTTTTTTTTTTAAATAAACAACTATCGATTTACACGATTTATTTAGTTTTACCACTTTTTGATACGAATCCTTCTTAGATTAACTGTCTCTTCTTATTATTTCAACCTACCTCATTTTTCTCAAACCTCCTTTAACCCACACCTTGCAGGAAACCTCCGACTCATCAAATTTTAAAATTATTTCAATCAGTCAAGACTCAAGAGTATAGTGGTACAGTTTTATATGATTTTATGCTTGTTATCAATTATTGAAAGAATCTTAGTCGTATACTCGTAAATGATCCCTTCATCGATTGTAAAGAATAAAATCTCCTCAAAATAAATTGAAACGAGAACGAGTTGGTTTTTTTTCATTCCCAATGTTCTCCGTCTTCGATTTCCTCTTTTTAACTTCTTGACAAGCCAGCTCCGAGCACGTATCTCGAAATTTCCCTTCTTGATTTGATGATGACTGGCAGTTTGGCTGGTTCGGTCGGGTGTTGTTGGTGGCACATGGTGAAAGAGTGTAAATACTCCAGTCAACAACCCACACCATTCAGAGCTTTTCAAACCTTGGGAAACTTGTGCGGCACGTCCTCAAAAGCCAGTCCTGGCTTCAGTTTTGAGCAGCTTTTACATTCGGCATGGTCCCACAACACAACTTGGTCTCGTTGACAATCTTTTGCGTATGTGGCCGAGCATTTTTTTTTTATTTCTCGGTTTTCTCAACTCATGCAAAACGTTACGTGTCAACAAAACACAAGATTATTGATTGCCAGCTCTGAATGATACCGAGCAAAAGGGGAAGGATGGCTACCTCAAGTCGTAAATTTTTAACCCAAAAGGCAGCAGTATTTTTCAATCTGATGTTCCTCTTTTTTTAATTCAAAACCAGCCAATGTTTCTTTATGTTTCGGAAAACATTTTTTTCTTTTGCTATCGACCATGTGGAACCTGGTTATGTTTTTGTCGTTCGTTTTTTCCTGAATGCTGATGGAATCTTCTAGGAGTTACGTTTCACGGAAACGTTCATCTCATTTTCGATTTTGTCAGTTTGTTTACACTTTTCGGAACAATTTCAACAAGATCCTACCTTCCGATGGCCTTTGGGACCCGAGGCAGGTGGCACTCTTTACCTTTTCCGGCACAGCCGAAAGAGAAAAGAAACAACGAAACACAATTAATTTCATGTTTATGTTCCATCTGTTGAAAGAATCTCTAGGCGAAAGGTAACTAAATTTAGTCTGTAATGATTGAATTCGGTTTAGATTTCGGTGGTTTGGGAATTGAAACCTTCTAAGCTAATTGTAATCTTGAGCTTTTCAGTTTTATGTTTAACGTCTCAATCCTGTTTATACCGAATGCAAATTAGAATTTTTCTAGTCAATGTAACGTAAACTAGGGAAGCTTCTGTCGCTGTTTTATTTCTTGAATAATTTGTAAGGGGCTCATTTTCGCAACAATTAATTTTTTTTGAACACTGTCTGATAGTACCGAGAAGCTAGCCCTTCGTTTCAAGGAGAAACAAATTTGCAGCACATAATGTAACCAGTTGATTGGAGATCGAATCCCACCGCCTTCAACTAGGTTAAAGAAATTTTTAAAGTCCACGGAAGTAAAAATGAACACACGCAATAAAATTTATCTCAAAAAGGAATCACTAAACTGTTCTGAATATAAAAGAATGTGAACATATCTCAACGGAGTATAAAAAAGTGTAAACTCTTCGGAGCATAAACGAATACGTTGGCCATATAGTCTCAGTAACTGAACCATTACAGGAGCAAGCCGATAAAGCAGCTCTGAGTCGTGTTAAAAATAGCCTCGGAGAATAGTATCAAAAATCTGAAAAATATCATTTTCTGATTTTTTTTCTTTTCATGTAAACATTTTTTTAAACTGTATCGAATGATTTTTGTAAAAAAAATTAGCTAAAATGGAGTGGTTTTTTATTCAAGAAACTTCTCAAGAAAGTGTGAGTATATTTTCTAAAATTGGTTTTGATGTAAATACTAAATAATATTTTTTTACCTTTGAAAAAAATATGCCTAGAGAAAGCTTTATGAATATGGTTATAAGTCAGTAGAAAGCTCACTCGTAAACCAGAAAATTAGGCACAATTGTGACAAAAATATGATAAATGTGGTAAAAATATCACAAAAATCTGATAATAAAATGACAAATCCATGTCATAAATATGTTAAATGTGATAAAAAATGATAATATTATGACAACAATATGATAAAGGTGGCGGAAACAAGACAAATAAGACAATAAAATGACAACTATCTGACAAATTTGACATTTGAAAAAATTAAGTCAAAAATATGAAAAATAAATCGATATATATAAAAATGAATGTTTGTCTGTCTGTCTGTTCCATATAGAATCGGAAACTACTGAACCGATCATCGTGAAACTTGGCATGTGAGGGTTTTTGGGGCCGGAGATAGTTTCTGTAGTAGTTACAAACCGCTCCGACTTAAGGAAGGGGGGGCTCCCGTACAAAATTTGCAGTTTTTCGAAACAAATTAAAGTCATGGCATCCATTTTCTCGAGGTTTTTTTTTTTTACTTTGGGCGGTTTGTTTTTCGTCTCCATGGTCGAGGCGTCGCACAAGCATACTTTCAATGCAAGGGGTGGCGATATGAAGCCTTGATGTGATTTTTTTTTCTACTTGATTCCTAGCTCATTAGTACAGCACATGGTGACCAAGATTGACATTTTGCCGATCGAATAAAACATATGTATACATTTTTTTTTGCAAAAATCTGAAATTGAAAAGTCTTGGCATCCATTTTTAGAGATTTTCTTTTCTTTGAGGGGTTTGTTTTTCGTCTCTATGGTCAAGCAAACATCGTCGCAAGTGGATAGTAACCAAAACATACTGTTAATTGAACGCTGGAAAAATTTAACAATTTGGCGTCTGTTTCTCAACCAAGTACCTATATTTCTTATGCACGTGGGGGCGATATGCAATCTAGATATGTTTTTTCTTGCTTAATTGTACACAGCACGTGGAAATTAATGTCGCCTAGATGTGACACGGATTGGTATTTTATCAATCGAATCAAAAGCAGTTGAAAGATTTGCAAAAATACTTCCATATTTATTAGCTTAGCTTAGCTTAGCTTGATTGACTACTCACATTCACCTTAAACTATGGAACCCGAAAATGCTTAATTTTTTAAATCAATTGTTTTCGCTTATTATATTGAAATAACATCAATGCATTTCGAACTCCATAATCGCAGGCGTGGCTCAGTAGAATGAACTCCATATCGCCAATGGTTGCTACTCCGTGATTGACCGAGGCCATCAATTTTGATCAGAGGTCAAAAGAATGGTGTCTGGGATTGACAAGACATTCACAATGTCCAAAACTGATGCTCTCTCTTTTAACATCAATAACGGCGCCGGCCACGTCCTAGTAGTCAATAGATAGGTATGAAAAAAGAGAAAGGGATGAAAGAAAAAAATTGTGCATTAGGACCGAGGTCACCTCTGCATCCTAGCAAATAATTTTGTTTGGGAGATTGGGTAAAAGGATTTGATCTGGAGACACTTTTGACTGTGTTATGATCTTGAAGAATAAATCTGATCCGAAACATGAACTGATCAAGAGCCTTTAAATTGGATTGTATGCAAGGGTAGTACGTCTCGGTGGTCGAGTGGTTAGCGTGGTAAGACGGTAATCGCTGGTCCACTGATGGCATGGGTTCGATTCCCATCTCGGTACTGGGTGTTAAATGTTAATCTTAAGTTGTCCACGTCATTTATTCAGTCTGTAAATCCTAAATCGGCTAAGACGGTGTATGTCTTTTTAGATAAGATAGGACTGACGTGTTCACAAGTGAAAGATATCAGTGAAATAAACTGATTTTTCTTGACCAAAAGTGAGGGAATTCATTTTCCGAAAGAATTTTCATTCAAAGAACACTAAAGCATGTTCAAACGTTCAACTTTTCTCTGTTACAAAAAAATAAAAAAATAAAGTTTTCTTCTAAAAATTATTACTTCAGCCCAAATACACAACTGAAACGAATTTAGATATGGAAATGGGAGCATTTTATTTTAAATAATTCTGAAAAAAAACATGGTAGGGGAAAGGTTTCCTAAATGGGCCTATCGGGTTAAATGACCCTACGGCTGTTTGATGAATTGGCTGGCTAGACAGCTTATCTAACCAATGCATTTTGAGGGTGATACGCTTAGAACATAAGGCAAGAAAGAATTTTATGAATTTACAAACTCAAATTTTTTTTAAAAAATCGTACAAGGTTTTGATACATTTTGATGTAATATTTCGACTTTTAAAAATTATACGTAAAGAAGCTTAAAACAAAAACTAGGGTGGTTTTTGTTTCTTAATCAAATGAACTTAAGAAATTAAACATATTTCAGCTTTTGTGGAGGCTTAATAATGATTATAGAGTGGAATAGGAGGGTGTTTTTGTATGCCCCCATCATGTTTGTAAAATGCCACCATCCTAAAATAACAGGTTAAATAGAATAAATAAATGATTTTTATCATTGAACCTTCAAATCAAAGCTCTGAAAAACATCTTAAGAGAGAATTGAAGATCCAAAAACAGATTTGATAAAGTTTTTCTCATGGATAAACTGCCTCCATAGTATGGCAACCCTATCTTTTGTTTTATTCCATAAAATTATAATATACATAGATTTTTATAAAACTTCAGCTTTATCGTACGGAAATTATTTCTTTCTAGCAGTTTCAATAAAATTATACGGAAATATTGCCCAAAAAACAGAAATTTTGTTCAAAACATATATAGGCGCATTTAGCCCGCACGGTTTGAGGTTCGGCATTTTAGACAACACTTTTAATAAAATCGTTTTCTTGGAAACAGAAGAAAATTTGAATATAAAAATTACTCCAATGTATAGAAAACAGATGCCTGCACACGTGTATATAGTTTTTGTACACATATTCGATGTGATATTTGATTGAATCATTATTCTGCTTAATAGGCGCATATAGCCCGCTCCTCCCCTACCTTTTGCTTACATACCAATTCAAGTACGTACTTAACATGAAAAGTGGTTTTGTGTTACATGGCTGCATAGAAGAGACATTTGGTCCGCTTCTTTTTTGAAAAGTGAGACTTTAGAACTGATATTCAACTGGGAGCAAAATATTTATGAGAAATTTTTAGTATACTTTTAAAATGTTCAAAACAATATTCCCTCCTGTCAATTTACACAGTGGGGCAAGGGCAAACGTCGAACTTTTAAGAAATTCATCTTCAAAATGATTAAATATGTTGGAAAGACCAGAAGGAGTATTCAGAATGTTGAAACTGAAGCGGATATTTAAAATTCTTAAATGTATTTGTAAATGAAGGTCATTTGCTTTGAACAGCATTCGTTAAAAGTGGAATAACAATCCTGAATTTATACTGCTGGAATAGTGCAGATATTTCAATGAAACTTGATAAAACAAACAAACAAACAGATATACGTATTAAATCCATTTTGAAGTCATTACTCTGACGCATCTGAAAATAAACTTTGTATTTACACTTGCCCCAATATACGAGACAAATGTTTACTTAGAAATTTGTTTTTGCCAACATTTTTGAATATTAATTTTTTTTTTTAAAAAGAAAATATAAAATGCGGAGAAATTATTTAGTGATGCAACTGATATCTTATTAATTTATTAAAAAAAAAGAAAATTGCACTGTATAAAATCGATAATTTTCATACCATGATAAGTGTTGTTTGGGAAAACTTCAAGCTATAATGTCTCATGTCCAACATAATTTTGGCCCAAAAAGGATAGATATTCAAACTGCTTCGAAGGGCGAGGATGTTGAAAAAAGCTGTTTGAAAATGTTTATAAAAAAAATCCTTTTCATCGTTTTTTCTCACATTTCGATAGCTTATTTTCTTAACTCCAAAAAATACATCATCTAAAGCTAATCAGGGGCTGTAAGTACTCATAATACAGAATTTCACGAATATACTCAAAAAACTGTCCCGATTCACGCTATTGATCGGTTTTCAAAATTTAATTTGCATTAAGTACAATGTGCAATAAATTGCAATACGTGAATCTTTTTCTTTCAATTAGAAATTTATGTAAACTCGAGCCAGGTTAATCAGCCTATCTTCTTCAAGCAGTGGGGGGCAAAATTGGAAAATATGGGGGAGCTCCTATGTAAGTTTAAGATAAAGAGCTTTTCAAAGAAGGGACCATATTTTAAATGAGGGTTTTTTGCGTACGGACACTTTGCATAACTCAAAAATAGATGTGACAAATGTTTTTATGGAATTTCGTAACTTCAAACTTTGGGAATAAAAGGTGGAAAATCCATAAATATTGACAATATTTGAGTCATTAAGAAGCTTTAAAAACAGAGTATATATTTCAGATCCTGAAAAACAAGTTTAGAGATCAAGCTTCAACAAATAGTACATACCATCTTCGAATTGCAATTCGGAACTCCAGCTACAGCTCTCATTTCAAAGTTGTTAGTTCTAAACCATGATGAGGTTTGATTTTAAAAAAATGCTTACAAAAATCTAAATTTGAATAAATTTTTACAAATTACATTTATTTTTGGAAGGTGTAGCAAAGCACACCGGGTCAGCTAGTTTACTATAAAATGACAAAACAAGATACAAATCAGACAAATATGATAAAATTTGACAAATATCACAAAAATAAGGAAAAATTATAACATGAGTATGACATAAAATAGACAATGCAATGACCTAACATGTCAACAATTAAAAAAAAAACAAAATTCTGACAAAAATGTGACAAATATCCTAAACATATGACGTAATCATGGCAAACATATGACATAAATTTATAAAAAAAATGACAAAAATCTGATAAACCTTTGTGAAAAATAAGACAAATGTGATAAATATAGGACAAATCTATATATATAAAAATGAATGTTTGTCTGTCTGTCTGTTCCCTATAGACTCGGAAACTACTGAACCGATCATCGTCAAAACTGGCATCTGAGGGTTTTTGAGGCCGGGGATGGTTTCTGTAATAGTCAAAACTCTATCCGACTTATGGAAGGAGAGGCTTCCATACAAAATTTGTAGTTTTTCGGAACAAATTAAAGTCATGACATCCATTTTCTTGAGATTTTTTTTTTCCTTTGGGCGGTTTGTTTTCCGTATCTATGGTCGAGGCGTCGCAAAAGGAAAGTACCCCAGGCATAGCATACTGATCAGGAGGAATATTTTGGCGCGTATTTCTCAACCTGGGGTTTGTTTTTCGTCTCCATGGGCGAGCCTGTTTCTCAAACACGTGGGGCGATATGCAACCTAGATGGGTTTTTTCTTGCTTATTTGATTTGTACACAGCACGTGGTAATAAATGACGCCTATATGTGACACGGATTGGTATTTTATCAATCGAATCAAAACCAATTGAAAGATTTGCAAAAATACTTCCCTATTTAGTTCGTGTTTATGTAGGTAGCATTCGACTTTTCATTCAAGGAACATTAGAACATGTTCAAACGTTCAACTTTTTCTGTTAAAAAAAAATTAAAAATTATGTTTTCTTCTAGAAATTGTTACTTCGGCCCAAATACACAACTGAAACGAATTTAGAAATGAAAATGGGTGCTTTTTATTTTAAACAATTCTGAAAAAACCATCGTACTTTTTGCTTACATATCAATTTAAGTACGTACTTAACATGAAAAGTGTTTTTGTGTTACATGGCTGCATAAAAGAGACTTTTGAACCGCTTCGTTTTTGAAAAGCGAGACTTTAGAACTGATATTCAACTGGACGCAAAATTTTTAAGAGAAATTTTTAGTTTACCCTTAAAGTGTTAAAAACAATATTCCCTTCTGTCAACTTACACGGTGGGGCAAGGGCAAACGTCGAACTTTTAAGAAATTCATCTTCAAAATGATTCAATATGTTGGAAAGACCAGAAAGGGTATTCCGAATGTTGAAACTGCAGCGGATATTGAAAATTCTTAAATCTCTTTGTAAATGAAGGTCATTCCCTTTAAACAGCATTCGTTAAAAGTGGAGTAACAAACATAAATTTATATTGCAGAAATATTGCAGATATATCAGTGAAACTTGACAAAACAAAAAACAGGAATTCGTATTAAATCCATTTTAAAGCCATCACTCTGACGCATCTGTAAATAAGCTTTGCATTGACACTTGCCCCAATATTCGGGACAAATGTAAACTTAGAAATTTGTTTTTGCCTACATTTTTGTATATTTGACTTTCAAAGAAAAAATAAAACAAAACGCTGAGAACTTATTTAGTGATGCAACTGATATTTTTTTTAAATATTTATATGTTTACCGTAGTAAATTTATTTAAAAAAAAGAAATTTGCACTGTATTTAATACAAAACTAATTTAATATATTTTTCATTACCATGATAAGTGCTGTTTGGGAATCGAGCCGGTTAAATTTGCCTACCTTCTTCAAGCAGTGGGGGACAAAATTGAAAAAGATGGGAGAGCTCCCATGTAAATTTAAGATAAAGAGCTTTTCAAAGAAGGGACTATATTTAAAAAGGTTTTTTTGGGTACAGAGTACAAATTTCAGATCTTGAAAAAAGAGTTTAGAGATCAGTTAATAATATAAACCATCTACGAATTGCTATTCAGAACTGCAGCTGTAGCTCTCATTTCAAAGTTGTTGGTTCTGAAGTATGATGAGGTTTGATTTTAAACAATGCTCTCTAAAATCTAAATTATAATAAATTTTTACAAATTACATTTATTTCCGGAAGGTGTAGCAAAGTACAACGGGTCAGCTAGTTATTACATAAATCTGACAAATATGTAAAAATCATAACGAAAAAATTGACAATAAAATGACAAAATTATGACAAATGTGGTAAAAGTATGACAACAATTTGACAGATATCACATTTGTCATATTTTTATCATGGTACCATATTTCTGCATAGTCGAATTTTTGTGATTTTATTTTCCAATTTTTATCAGTATGATGTCATATTTGTCAGATTTTTGTCATAGTTCTGACAAATTCTTCCAATTGTCATATTTCTGTCCGGTTTTGTAATTTCATTGTCAATATTTTATCATAGTTTTCTATGTGATATGTTTGTTATATTTGTCATACTTTTGACATAATTTTCTAATTTTTTTTACCACATTTTTCATATTTTGTCAGATTTGTCATATTTAAAAAATGTCATATTTTTATCTTATTTGTCATATTTTTTGGACATAATTGTGACGAATTGTTTTTTTCATTTTATTGTAAAATTTCATATGTCATGTTTGTCTGATTTTCGTAACTTTTTTGTCATACTTTCATCACATTTGTCATATTTTGTCATTTTATTACCATTTTTTGTTGTCATGTTTGTGTCATAATTTTTTTTAATATTTTGTCGTAATTTTGTCAAAATTTTGTCCACCGCACTGGCACCACACGCTTCTTCTTCTTCAGCGTTCTTCTCGCCAACCAGCAGTAATAATTCAATTTCACAGCTCTTGCGAGATTTGTCCGAGCTATAACACAAGACACAAGACAACATATCACATAACACAAGACAAATATCACAAAAATGTGGCAAAATTATAACATGAGTATGACATAAAATACACATTGCAATGACAAAACGTGTAAAAAAACACAAAATTATGACACACATTTTGAAAAATATGCTAAATATATGACATAATCATGACAAAAACATGAAATAAATTTATCAAAAAAAAGTCACAAAAATCTGATAAACCTTTGCTAAAAATATGACAAATGTGATAAATAAAGGACAAAATTACTACATAAATCTGACAAATATGTCAAAAATTACAACAAAAAATTGACAATAAAATGACAAAATGTGTTAAAATTATGACATATGTGGTAAAAGTATGACAACCATTTGACAGATACCAAATCTGTCATATTTTTTTCATTTTATCATATTTCTTCATAGTCGAATTTTTGTCATTTTATTTTAAAATGTTTATAATTATATTGTCATATTTGTCAGATTTTTATCATAGTTTTGACATATTTTTCCAATTGTCGTATTTCCGTCGTGTTTTGTTATTCTATTGTCTATTTTATCAAAGTTATGTGATATTTTAATTGTGTCATACTTTTGACATAATTTTGTAATTTTTTTTACCACATTTTTCTTTTTTTGTCGGATTTGTCTTATTTAAAAAAAAAGTCATATTTGTCATATTTTTGACATAGTTTTGACGAAGTTTTTTTTCATTTTATTGTAAATTTTTTGTCATATTTGTCTGAATTTCGTTATTTTTTTGTCATACTTTCATCACATTTGTCATAATTTTGTCATGTTTTGTCATTTTATTGCCATTTTTTTTTGTCATGTTTGTGTCATAATTTTTTCATATTTTGTCGTAATTTTGTCATAGTTTTGTTCCCCGCACTGGCACCACACGCTTCTTCGTCAGCGTTCTTCTCGTCAATCAGCAGCAATTATTCAATTCCACAAGTTGCGCGAGATTTGTCCGAGCTTTGTTACCATTCCACTGAACTTAATGGTATTGGAATGAAGCTTTTTCACTTTCAGCATTGTCTGCATGAAACTGAATGTGATGTTTGGCTTATCTCATGAACCTGCCAAGAGTCTGAATGTATACTGACAACCGATGTTGCCGATTCGTGAATGAGTGTGCAGAGTGCTCTCCGGATTGAGCTATCCGTAAAAATTCATCCGATGTTCATTATCGGATGAATTTTATTTTCCTTTTTATTAATCCTGTTTATTACAAACTTATCTTATAATAATTTGTTAATAATTCTTATAATTCCTTGTTGTTTTCAATCCTCAACATTTTTTTATTACATTTTTAACAGATTTTCAAAAAAAATTCGGGGCGTCCAAAGATTCCTCCAGTGGCATCGATTCTTTCGTTTGGAGTTGAGTTGCTGTCGCATCTGGCTGGAATTGACCTAAAGAGAGGAAATTTTTTTCCACATGCTTATTTAAAAGTGCAAATGTATGCTATTCAATTATACTTTTGCTTATTACCTGCTGTTTCCGACATTGGTAAATACCAGTAGCCCACTGCTGAAAGAACATCAACTAGACGTTTGTAAATACATGTTGTGTTTGGATGTGTTTTTATTTATTTGAGTATCACACAATCAATCATAAAAATATAGTTGAATTTACTTTATCTCTGGTTCAATGTCTTGAATCAATCATACACTTGTAGTTAAATCTATCCAATTCACAATTGAATCCATTATACCACTAATAAGGAATATATCATATTTAATATTAAATGTTAAAGGTCAAACAGAAATGTATAGTTAAATATATTACATTTATAATTGAATGCATAATTTAAATTATACAATTGTAGTTGAATTTATCATGTTTACAGTTGAATCAATTATTCCATTGAATCATATTTAAAGGTAAACCAGAAATGTGTAGTTGAATCTATTATATTTCTAGTTGAATGCAAAGCATTAATCATACAGTTGTAGTTGAATCTAGTACATCAATAATTGAATCAATTCTACCATGGCAGTTGAATTCATTATATTCATAGTTGATTGCGTAAGGTCAAACAGCAGTTTGCAATTGAATCAAATATATTTATAGTTGAGCAAAAAAGCAATCATACAATTGTTATTCAATCTATCATATTTTCAGTTGAATCAATTATACCATTATACTTGAATCATATTCATAGTTGATTGCGTAAGATCAATCATCAGTTTGTAGTTTAGTCTATTATATTTCGATGATTGATATAACCAGCTGAAATAATTAGTACAATAGCCGTCTTTTTTCTCTGTGTTGTAGGAAAATCTTCTCTGAGTTTAAAACTTCGTTAGTTTTCAACATATTGTATTTTTTTTTATCAACGAGTCATGAAAAACAAATGCCCTAAGCAACTGTCTATGTATCATATCTCATTAGCATTACTAGCAACTATTCGCAGCGAGAATCTTAAAAAATGGCAACGTCGCTATATCTGTTCTCGCATAAGGAAAGCTCATTAGGCCATGAGTTGTTACGTTTTTGCTCGTTTGAAGTGTGTGTAAAAGCACGCTCTCAAACCACTGGGCTCGCTATACATGGGAATTATGTTTCTCAGTTTCTCACTCATATTTAGCAAGGGTGGAGAAAAGGCGGGACAATTCATGGGAGCTTTTTTATCAGCATGCCCTCTAGCCTAAAATTTCAACACCTCTCAAGCTTTCTCCTATTGGCGCACTAATGCCTGTCTATCCAACTTTCTTTCATATTTCTATAAAAAACTAGCTGACCCGGTAAACTTCGTTTCACCTTCTTATGTAATCGTAATAAATGTTTGATTTCATCTACACGTCCTTAACTCCATCGTGCTCGTGAATCGATTCTTATGGAAATCGTAACAAATAAAGTAGAAATTGTATTGAGACCACCTTCCATAAAAAGTGAGATTCTTGAAACTATTATACAAACCATCTCTGATAAAAAAAACCATCGGTTATCAAATTTCACTTCATTTCGACCGACCATTCATACGTGATGTTGTTACAAAGAAAACGCCTCCATTTTTATACTTACTTACTTACTTACTTAATGATCCCGCGCCGATCCTCCGGTGCATAGGGCCGTGGTAAAAGACCTCCACTGTTGACGATCCGGAGCCAGCGTCTTCACCTGGTTCCAGTCAAGATTCTCGTCGACAGTTCGGATTTCAGCGGCTAGGCTTCGCCGCCACGAATTTCTGGGTCTGCCTCTTCTTCGATGACCTTCTGGATTCCAATCTAGCGCCTCTCTGCAAATCTCGTTTTCATCTCTTCGCAGCGTGTGTCCAATCCATCTCCATTTACGTTCCCGAATCTCGATTTCTAGCGCCCTTTGATAACACCGGCGATGTAGTTCCTCATTCGAGATCCAATTGCCAGGCCACCAAGCGCGGATGATATTCCGCAGGCAGCGGTTTACAAATACTTGCAGTTTTCGCGTCGTTACCGCATATGTGCACCAAGTTTCGCACCCGTACAGCAATACGGATTTGACGTTTGAGTTGAAGATTCGGATTTTTGTTCGTAGAGAGATCTGGCGTGACCGCCAGATGTTTCGGAGACTCGCAAACGCAAATCGGGCCTTTCTGATCCGTGTTTCGATGTCTTTTCTGGTACCACCATCAGGCGTTATCTGGCTACCAAGATACTGGAAGCACTCCACTTTCTCAACTTGTTGCCCAGCTACCATGAAACTGGAGGGATTTCCTGTGTTGATCTCCATCGACTTGGTCTTTCCGACATTGACTTTGAGACCTGCTGCCTTGGAACTTTCGGTGAGGTCGTCGAGTTTGCTCTGCATATCTGGTTGTGTTTGGGCGAGCAAAACAATATCGTCAGCCAGGTCAAGGTCGTTCAGTTGCTCCATTGTTGAAGGATTCCACGGCAATCCTCGGTTCGGTGCACAGTCAATCGATCCAATCAGAATCTCATCCATTACGATTAGAAAAAGTAGCGGTGATAGAATACATCCTTGTCTCACTCCAGCAGTTACCGGGATTGGTTCGGACAAGACACCGTCGTGCAAGACCTTGCACGAAAATGCCTCATACTGTGCTTCGATGAGATGGACTAGTTTCTCTGGGACCCCTCGTCGCCTTAGAGCCGCCCAGATGTTTTCATGGTTAAGTCGGTCGAATGCTTTTTCGAAATCCACGAACACCAGCAGAAGAGAGTCCTGGAATTCGTTGATTTGTTCCAGTATGATTCGTAGCGCTGTGATGTGGTCCACACATGATCGTCGAGATCGGCATCCAGCTTGTTGCCGTCGGAGTGTAGCGTCTATTTTCTCCTGGATCCTGTTCAGGATCACTTTGCAGAGTACTTTGAGGGTTGTACAGATCAACGTTATGCCTCGCCAGTTACCGCACTCTGTCAGGTCTCCTTTCTTCGGGACCTTTACGAGGATACCCTGCATCCAGTCGGCCGGGAATGTTGCAGTATCCCAGATGTCAGCGAAAAGACGGTGCAACATTTGTGCTGATAGGGCAGGGTCGGCTTTCAGCATCGATGCAATCGATCCCAGGTGCTTTGTTGGATTTCATGTTTTTGATTGCCGCTTCTATTTCAGCCAGCGAAGGCGCTTCCGAGTTGACGCCATTTATGCGACTTACTGTTGGCGCTTCGAGCTGCAGATTCTGTTGGCCATCGCTATTCGTGACTCGGAAGAGTTGTTCGAAGTGCTCAGTCCATCGTTTGAGCTGATCTGTTCGATCGGTCAATAACTGACCTGCTCGGTCTTTTAGCGGCATTCTTGCATTAGTCCTTGCACCACTGAGGCGGCGATAAATGTCATAAAGTAATCGGATATCTCCATTGGCGGCGGCTCTTTCTCCCTCTTCGGCTAGGGAGTTTGTCCAGGCTCTCTTGTCTCGTCTACAAGCTCGTTTAACTGCCTTTTCCAGCTCCGCATATCGTAAGCGGGCGGCTGCTTTGGCTGACCCGGTACATGCCTGCTCAATTCCGACTTTCGCCTTTCTCCGATCATCGATCATCCTCCAGGTTTCATCCGACATCCATTCACTTCGTCTTCCACAAACTTTACCGAGAGTACCATGGCTCGTCGTGATAAAGGCATTCTTGATTCCACACCACTGTTCTTCGACTGTTCCGTCTGTCGGCAGCTCCGAGGCTCGGGATTCTAGCTGTTCAACGTATGCCCTTTTCACCTCTGGATTCTCCAACCGGCGGACGTCGTATCGACTCCCGACTTTCTCCTCGCGCCGTTGGACACGCGCAACTCTCAGTCGTATCTCGCCAAGGACGAGGTGATGGTCAGATGCAATGTCTGCGCTTCGTTTGTTGCGAACATCAAGAAGGCTCCTTCTCCATTTTCGGCTGATGCAGATGTGGTCAATTTGATTTTCTGTTCGGCCATCTCGGGATACCCAAGTGACCTTATGTGCTGGTCGATGGGGAAAGAGCGATCCACCGATCACCATGTTGTTGTTGCCACAAAATTCTACAAACAGCTCTCCGTTTTCGCTCATCTGTCCTAGGCCATGGTGCCCCATGATGCGCTCAAGGTCCTGGTTATCGGAGCCAATCTTTGCGTTGAAGTCGCCCAAATGGATTTGAATGTCACCCTTCGGAATTCTCTCAACCACGCTGTTCAGTTGACTGTAAAACTGCTCTTTCTCCTGCAAGTAGGCAACGTCAGTTGGCGCATAACACTGGACCATTGTAAGGTTTCTAACCCGTGTTCTAAATCTGGCTACGATTATTCTTTCGTTTATCGGTTCCCATCTAATGAGGGCCGCGTAGGCCTGCGGGCTTAACAGGAAACCAACTCCTCGTTCCCGAGAAGCATGTTCTCCTCGTATGCCAGAGTAAAGCAGGACTTGCCCGGATTGTGTCTTGTGTTCTCCAGTATTAGGCCAACGGACTTCGCTCAGTCCCAGAATTTCAAGCTTGAGACGGCTAGCCTCTCTAGCAAGTTGTTCCAGTTTGCCTTGTTGGGCAAGGGTTAAAACATTCCAAGTTCCAATTCGTGTCCGTGTTTTCATGCTAAAAGTCGTCGCCAAAGTTCCAGGTCGGTCATTTCTTTCGGATTCCGTAACAATTTCAAATCGGGAGCAGTAGGTTGTTAGCCTAAAGTCCCTATCCCGCGATGGGGCTGCCATCTTGGACTTAGCTGGCGGGAGCCGCATTTCATAAATACAGCCGCTTGTTGCAAGACAGACGCTGTTTGAGCCGCCCCTGACCTGGAGAACAGACGCTCGGTTGTTGTTGCACGCCGCCCCTGACCTGGGGAACAGACGCGTGCGGCCACTTTCTCAGTCTGCATGCGACCAAAGCATCCACCGGGGTTGGGTACCCGATCTCCGCTTAGGTTACTCGCACCCCAGCCGGCACCGCGGGGAGGTAGAGATAGGAGTTGTGAATAAGAGGTGATATGACCACTATGGGGTCTCGTGTTGCACATTATCCACCGTTTACCATCCATTTTTATATATAAGATAAAATTCTAGTTTTCTTTTTTAGCTCCATTTTTATATATAAGATAAAATTCTAGTTTTCATTTCGGCAATTAAAATCATATAACAAATAATCAAATATTAAAGACAAACATTTAAAATCAGACCATAAACAGGAAAAATTAAATTAATAATTTATCATCTATAAGTTTTATATTTGAAAGCAACTCGAAAACTTAAACCGTTCACTGTGCAAAGTTCCGATGTTGAAAATTGTAAAAACTCTCAAAATTTACCAGACACACGATTATTTCTGAATCGTTCTGAAAAAAAATCGTCCATTTTCATTAAACATTCCAATTCATAATACACAAAATTTTAACAAACAAAATCCAACACAGAAATTCAAAGGCAGCAGTTCAAGATAAGTCGAATCAACTCAACCAAAAAATGAATTCTATCGGGTAGACGCAACAAATATTTGAAGGTGATTTTCATTTGATGAGCAAAAAATTTAGCCCCTGAGGAAGCTACATTCGAAACGTTAGGTTAGAGTAAAAAAAACAGGAGTAAAAAAAATTCAAAACGTTAAAACTCCAAATATTAACCTAAACAGAAATTTTAAAAGTTAAGTTATTTCAATATCATAATTTCAAAATATTAAACTATCGATTGCAATGTTCAGATTTTTTATCGTCGCGGATCCATTACCTCTCCTGAATCCAGCCTTATTGAAAACTTTCCATGAAGGTCAGTGATACCAGTTGCTCCAGTTGAGCCAGTTGATCATAATAACTCCACTTTACGGTACATACCTTAATGTTCCACATTACATATGCTTAAAGCCATCGCATCAGAATCAGAGAAGCTAGGTGCTGTACAGTTAAATCTCACTCATTCGTTTGTTATGACTTCAGCAGAATTGCAACCAAACGAATAGATGCAATCAATACGAGCAAAGCACCTTCACTGGAAGTCATTTACATGCTTATTTCTCCTGTCAATAGTCACTTCCTGCTGCAAAGAGTTATTACTCCTTCGAGTAGTTTCAAGATCTTGAATTGAAGCAGCTAGTATGTGCCACCGGAGTTGGCATTCGTATTGTTGTGATTTTTAGAAACGTCCTAAGTATACGGTATGGTCTGAATAATTTCGACTTGGATCAAGAGTCAAATTGCGTCAGCCAGTTGATTGGAATTTGAAAATTCATAACAAAGCATCGTCGTCAGTGTCAAAATTCACAAGTTTGGTAATCAAAATTGAGCTTCAAGCTCCTGAATCTTTCTGGAAAATTCTTTCGACAACTTCAAAGACTGAAATTTTTCTTCGAAATAACCCCTCTTGAAGTTGGTTTTCGTCCAGAATCATATACTTTGTATAAGTTTTTTCTCTGATGGTGGTATATTTGTCATAACTGCAATTTTCCCCTTTTTCGAAAAATAATCACGTACAGATTTCGGAATTTTTTTTTGCTACTTGGTAGCTTTCCCTGAAAATTGAATCTTTGCAACCCTTCCATTTCCAGGGCCAGGGTCCATGTTTGATTGTAACCGCACCACAGAAAGTTAAAGGTTGAGCCAAGAAGAATGATTTAAAATACAAAGCTGAATGGCCACTTTCTGTAATCTGATTAAAGGCTTACCTGGGTGTGTTTATTCTCACGAGGAGCGTCTTCTCCGGTGATGGTAGGGTTTGTTTCGTTTGGTTAGGATTTTTTCTGTTTCTTTTGCTACTCATTTTCTTCAAGCAGAAAGTGAAAATGTATTTTCCTCTTCACTGGCCACTGGTATTAAAAATATTTATTTTATTCGTTTGCTCTAAGGATCTCTTCTCGCGTTTCTGAAAAAGAGAAAGTCATAGAAAAAAAAATTGAACCCTTAAGAAAAGAGTAAAAGGTAGAGTGACGGTATTAAGCACAAAAATTCAAAGATTTTGTTCAACAACTAATAATATGGAGCTTTTCATTCCAATAAAAACTGTAAAAGCCCTTGAGCGTTGAAATTTCTTCTTATCCACCCAATTTTATGATGCTCTATTTGCGATATTTAACTGTGTTGCGTTTTTGAGCTAAGCTGTAGCCTGAATTATTTTTAAATTAAATCTTTGTTTTGAATATCTGAACATGCGACAACCTTGAGGAGTAGGCCATGGCTATCTGGCAGCAGACACGTTTCTGTCACTTCGTCGGTAAATTTTTGATATTTAAATACGTCGTCAGTCACGGTGTGCCAAAATACGTTATTAAAAATAAAAAATGACCACCAAAACGGCACTCGACATTCGAAAGATATAGTATTCAGGCATCTATCTTGAAAATTTGGAAATGTTTGATCGGGTTTTTTTTTAAATTAGAGCGATTTTAAATTTTAAGTCAATTTGCATTAGATTTCCAATGGGGTTTTTCGATCTTATGTTCTATGACCATGGATTTTTCTGACTACAGATATTATATGACAATCACCCAGTTCAATGACTTTATAGAATATGCCCGACAACTTTGTGGGAGACCGAAAAAAGGTTTGAGTTGATCCTGAAAAGTTATTGGCAATTTTCTAAAACTTTATTAGACTGATTGAAATTTTAATTTTTTTAAATTCTTTTTCAATTCCGCTTCACTAAAAAGCGAATATCTTTCCAGGCGTAGTTGGAATAGTTTTTGGGTCTTCAACCATTTTTGTCGTGCATTAAATTGTGCTCAGTCGAACAAGGTAAATAGCGTAATATTGGCTTTAAAATAGTCATTTTTGATTACCTTCTTGGATTCAACAATAAAAATAAACGATGTTTTTTATTTAAAATTAAAAATCAACACAGATGACCACTTTTATAATCCACTACAGCTTTTAAAAGATGATCATAGTACAACTTATTGGGGGTTTGATATCGTTTCCACGTTTCTGAAAAATCATGATGAACACTCTCCGAGGCTTGCTCTCCGAATACACTCAGCGATTTTCCGGTGTATTCGCAAAAACCTTTTACATGAAATCGTAGAATGTGTAATTTGGAAGAGTTTGGCAGTTTAAGATTCTCCCACACTGTAGAAAACTCATCAATGAGTGATGTGTACTCGGAATCTAAGTTTTCTTTAAAGCATGCCTTGTAAATCTCCTGGAACAGCTTCAGTGCCTGCGATATCGGTATTTTTCAGTTTTAAGTGTTTTTTTTTATTTATCTATTTTACTTATACCTTTAAATGTTCTTGCACATCAAAATGACCTTCAAGCACATCTGAGGAATCCGTTAGATTATGGCAAGCTTTCCCTGTGAAACCAAACGTTTGTTGGAGATGCCTCACTCCTGCCTTTGCAGTCCATAATTCTGCTAGCTCTGGATTCGTGGCTGCAACTGACTTTTAAATCTCCTGCAACATATCCATCGATGTCTTGCAACTGTAACGCGTTCCAAATTGGGGCAATATTCTCATATTTTTCTTCCAGTTTTGGGGCAAGAGCAAGAATCAAAAGCCTAATAGTTAATTAAATAATTTGACGTTTTTATACTATAAGCCTAATTTTCATAACTATTTCTGAAATACCTTCGAACACCGCCATCCTTGAAACGTTCAGCTTTGGACTGCTGTCCCAGTGAAATCCCCGACAAAGTAATTTTAAAAGAACCACCTCCACCGTCAATTCCAAATTTAAAAAGTTAGTTCTTCATCAGTCATATTTCGCGAGTCTCGAATCTTTTAAATAATTTCTATTTCATTGACGCAGTATATTATAGGTACTTCTTTGACGCTTTCGTTTCCTCCCATATCATCCAACTTCTTGATTTCGAAGAAATCCTTTAATTGCCGGTTATATGAGCCTAACTTTTCTTTAAGATTAGGCTCAAAATTTATACCCATTTTACGGAAGTTTCGTGTAATACTAAGAGTTTTCCTCACGCTTAAGTAATTGTCAACTTTCATTTCGAACACATTCTGGGCAGATACAGGAGCAGTTCGTTTCAAAGAGCTGTGAGCTCGTATGATGACTATTACCCATAGATTTACTATTACATACACATTTGTGCTGAAAATTCTATCCCAAAAAACGATTCAAACTACGCCTGGAAAGCTTTTCGCTTTTTAGTGAAGCGGAATTGAAAAAAAACTTAAGAAACATGGAAAAATTTCAATCAGTCTAATAAAGTTTTAGAAAACTGCCAATAACTTTTCAGGATCAACTCAAATCTTTTTCCGGTCTTCCACAAAGTTGTCGGGCATGAAATTTTCTATAAAGTCATTGAACTGAGTGATTGTCATATAATATCTGTAGTCAGAAAAATCCATGGTCATAGAACATAAGATCGAAAAACCCCATTGGAAATCTAATGCAAATTGACTTAAAATTTAAAATCGCTCTAATTTCAAAAAAAGCCCGATGAAACATTTCCAAATTTTCAGGATAGATGGCTGAATACTATATCTTTCGAATGTCGAGTGCCGTTTTGGTGGTCATTTTTTATTTTTAATAACGTATTTTGGCACACCGTGGCAGTATTTTTATGTAAAAAATAGTGTAGTTGTACTTGAATCGGATGGCCGGATTAGCTAACGTACCAGAAACCAGCCTGAAGTAAGCCAATCCGCCTTCAGTTATACTGTTGCATTGCTTTTGTTTGGAAACTGACTTAGTGAAAAATGAGATTTTAAAGTTGTAACCGGTTGATGAGGACAATCACGAAGGATATCATAATCCAGAAGTCCGAACGGAATAAGCTCTATGTCCCTGCCTACAATCTTTGAACGAAAATCAAATATACAGGCGTAGCCAAAGATGTGTCCCTTAGACAGCGACTTATTTGGTGAGATCCAACTTTTAATAAAATTTGATTCCTTAGCATCTAGTGAAGGTGAGTGTGATTTCAATTACTCTGAATCCTGTATCAAAAAAAATCCACATGAGGCGTTTGGCTGGGAACTCATTGCTTCATTCCTTCCCTTGTTCCAGTATCTTTGGCGGTATTCACCACATGGTTGGCCTGGCCGTAGTAATCTTTGCAATGCATGATTACTTCTAACAGAGATTTCGTTGAAAAGAAGAATGAACGCTTTCATTTTTCAGGATGCATACATATTTTAGCTATGCTGGTAAAAAGAGAAGAACTAAATATGCAACAACATTTGAATTTTTTTTTTACCAATAAATATTCCCGATCATTCCGAACCAAATCCTATGATCCTAACTTACGGTTGCCAGAATTTTTTCAGCAAGTATCAAACAAATCCGGGCAATTTGATATAAAAACCTGGCAAAATCTGAGCATTTGATTTTAAAATTGACGACCATAAATTAAGGCAATATCCGGGCATATTTTGTCGAAACCCAGAAATTACTCTACAAAAATCAAGAAAAAAAATTTAAAAAAATGTGTTTTCATCTTAATTCATAGCCAGATTTCAAATTCTATTTTAGGCTTCCAAAAAACAATTTAAGATTATTATCATGCAACTTTCACAAAAAAATCGTTTTGGAGGCATATATAAAAAAAATTTCATAACAGAATTTGTTTTTTTTTATTTGTTACATAAAGCGAATTAATCCGGGCATTTTCAATGAAATACGGGCAACCAGGCCGGGCCAGACTGTTCCCAAATATAACCGGGAAATTTGGCAACCTTATCCTAAATAACTCACACTCAAAATGAAGATTGAAAACTAAGAGTCATAGTCTCTCATCCTGGAGTACAGAGTCAGAATTTAACGATTTTTCATAAATTAGATATGATTCATGTTATTTGGATATTTAAAAATAAACAAACAAATAACTGAGATAAGAGCTAAGAATTAAGTATCCAAATTAAAAGAATGACAACTCTTAAACTAAATAGTTTTTGTTTTTACTTGTAACCAAATTCAAAATTTTAGTTCTAAAGCTCTAGGAAAACCCACATAAAAAAGGCTTTCTGAATCAAAGGCACCAAAATCACTTCTGGGACAATGAATTCTTAAAATCTTCAATTATGCATCATTACTTTTTCATGAAGGCATCCTGAAAGCCCAGACAAATAAACTCCCTAATCAGACCTTGAATATCAATTCGACACACCCCGCCTTTAATCGCTATATCTCTTTTATTTGAGGCCTTCAGAGCCAAAGGGGTATAAGTGACAAAATGGTCGATTTTGAGTTAATGATGCCAAACAGTTCTTCATATTTCAAATTATATTTGGTGATTTTTTAATATTTTTTGAATTTTATTGACATGCTTTTACGTTCCAAAGCAAAATAAAGTTTTTCGAAAAATATATGTAAAATTGTTGTTGCTATGGCCCTGAGAGGGTGAAATTAGGGGGAACATCAAACCCATCTTGTGACAGATTAGCTTTGACAGTTTGATAGTTAGACAGATGAGAAGAGAAAGGAGAAAAGAAGAAGTAGGAATGTCGGAAAAAAATTAAAAACGTGTTTGATAGATTGCTTGGTGAAAATTATAGTTCTGCTTGAAACTGTATTCTCTCGTGCCAAAGTGCAGCATTTTCTTAGCTGAGTTTGATGCTATTCTAGCAAGGTTCCGATCAGTAGTTTGATTAAACGTAAGTTTAAAATATTTTCCAAATATCAAATACGATTTGCTAATTGAAGAAATGTGTTCCGATTAGGTCGAATTCACTGCCGTGAATTGTCGTTCCCGGATAAATATTGTATTTGCGAAATATCTTGCTTTATATTCTCCATCAGATCGTAAGTAACCTTCTTTGTTATAAAAACGCCAGAAAGTAACTTTATCGTAACTTAACAGGAATCCGAATCCGGAACTGATTGTAGGATCTTCGGCAAACTCGTTTTGATCGGAGTAGAAGACTTATTTGTAAGTAATCTGGTCTCATATTTATTAACAACATTGTAAATTAACAAAAGAATAAATTTTCTAGTTGAGTCACGTCAAATACGGACTACAAAAAGTCTACAATTGTCGAACAAAACCACTTCAAAGCCTGTTTTCTCGAAATAAGCTTCCATGTACTTATAACCCTATAACTCCAAGGGCCTCATTTGTCAATCGATTTGTAAAATATTTACAAAATACCTCGAAATGTAACTCAAATAAATTTTTCAGACAATATTCAGCTCTTAACTTTTCCTATACTCCAAATCTAAAAAAAAAGCAAAACAAAACATGCTTTGGAACAAAAAGTCTATAGATTAACAAAAAAAGGCACATAAAATTCACAAATTTAACGCACTGTCTAAAAAAGCTAAAGTTAGAAGCTATAGTTTGCGTAAGAGGATATATTTTCTTTAATTCCAGTGACCACAAAAATGTAAAAAAAAGTAGTTTAAAAAAATCTATAAAAATGGTTTTTGTCACAGTACCTAGATAGTTAATCATATTTTTGGAATTCTCTGTATTGCTTATGTTATTAAAAACTAGAACCGGAATGAAATTTCCTTTCTGGGTGAATATACATTTATTGCAAAAATTTTGCGTTAATAAACTCTAAATTCAGTGCAAAATGGATTTTTCAATGTTGGAAAATCTGAGAAATTGCGAATAAACAACAGCTACTTTTGAAAATTCGTCAGAAATTTTGTGTTTCGTACTTTACAAATCTAAAGATGCCAAAATTTGTTAAATTACGTAAACTTTGCAATCCACTTTTCAAAATTCATCTGGTGTGACTTGAACAATTCAGATTGATTGATTGAGCAGTAGGGGAGAATGAGGATACTTGATCCCTGGGGATACTTGATTCCTTAGCTATATCTCGAAACTGGAATGTCTTACAAAGATCAAATGTTCTATAAAAATGTGCCAAAATGAGCAAAATAACAATGCTTGTAGTTTAAAATTTTTTAACAAAATAATTGTTTGAGTAATTGAACTTTGTTTGAAAAATTTCACAAAATGTAACTTGAAGATCTTTTTTCATCACTTTAAAATATTCCTCACATGGGAAAATTATGAAAAAAATATTTGCTCCAATGTATCAATCGTTCGAGCGTAAAATGAACTTCATAATGCCATATTTTGAAAGTAACGGAAAACTCTCAACTTTTTTCAGAAAAAGTTTTCTAAAATGTTGATTATGGGTATAATTGATCCCCTAGAGTTGGGTACAATTGATCCCCCTTCCAAACGGCATATTCTTCTTCTGAATTGATCATTATGATTGCTGATTACGAAATTACTAATATTTATCCAAAAGCTAATATTTATCAAACAATTGTCTGAAGAAAAGAGCAAAAATAATTAATTTTCTCTTAATTATAAAAAATAGCGCCTTTAAGTATGCTATGTTCTTAGCGTTGAGACAAAGTTATAGAATTTTCTTCTTATGTCTGCTATAAATTGTTGAATGAGAACAAACATGACCAAAATAGTCAATTAACATTCTATCTTGGGGTTTTGTTTGATTTTTATACAAGGATTAGGGTTTCCTGAATAAAATATCAAGTCTCCTTCAATAGGGGATCAAGTCTCCCCTAACTTCAGAAAAATCGCAATTTTTTTACTCCCACAAAAATGCTTCTAGTTCATCAACGGGTTCAAGTATCGTTCTAATATTTGGAGCATAGAAACTCGAAGTTACAAGCTGTCAGAAAATATCAAAGACGGCGAGTTGCTAAATTTTTCCAAAAAGATATGGTGAAAATAAGAAAAGGGGATCAAGTATCCCCACTCTCCCCTACGGTTTCGATATTACTTTTTTTGTTGCCTTTTTTGTGATCATGATCTTAAAATAATTCAAAAACATATCTCCTTGTGCGCAACGTATGGTTTTTAACTTCAGCTTTTATGGACATTAACTGATTTTTTTTTAGTAGTTGATCTACCGATTTTTCGGAAACATGTTTTTTCAGATTTTTTTATCAGACTTTGAAGTGGAGTAAAGTGAAAATTAAGAATTGTAATATTGTTATTTGGGTTACATTAGGAGATTTCTAAAACTAAATTTTTTTATACAAATCGGTTGAGTAATAAGAGAGACATTGTGGTTTTAGTTAGGAGTCTTTAATTAGTACTTCAAGGACTGTAACGGGTAAAAATTGCTGGAACGTATGAGGTTTTAATAAAAAATTAATAGAAGTAAAATTAATTTCAAGTTGGTTGGCTTAGTTCCTTTTTGAAATAGTTATTATTCACAAAAAATACTTGATGCATAAAAAATCACTTACTAATAAACAATTGTTATTTTCGTTTGAAATTGAAGATCTAGATTTTCATTTGAAAATCATCAAGTTCCCTTTGAAAACCATTTACGTCAACATCATCAGAAACACCGGCCAATTTTCGACTGAAAGCATCAGAAAAAACTTAAAAAAGAAAGTTTTTTCCTTTCATTTGACTGATTTATGTGTTGTGAGTGTGAAAATTGTACTTTTGTGCCCTTTTTGTGACTCAAGTCCCTTACATCGTGCATATAAATCACTTTTGCAACTTTCAATTTCAAAATAAGTATGGGAGAGTGGGGAATCATGGGCCACTTTTTTTCGTTGTTCCATAACTTCTTTATTATAAAAGATAAAATGAAAATAAAAAATGGTTTGGTTTTCTACATTTTCAAGGTATCATAAGGTATTTTTTTTTAATTTTTAATAAGTTATTTTCCCCAAATTCTGACTGTTTGAAAAAAAGCAATATTTTTTGGATTTTGAAAAATGGTGGGGAATCGTGGGCCACCAAATCCAAATTGACCAAATAACATGCAAAGTCTATGAGTTGACCCAAAACTGTGATTTCCTAATTCATTTCGTTATTTTAAAGCAATTTCAGATGATGAAATAAAAAAGAGAGCTGTGTATGATCGCATAGATTCCAAAACCTGACTCGTGAACGTTTTGGCAAAATTTCTTATATAGGATGGACAAAATATTTTTCATAACTCTTCATTTGGCATAAGAAAACTTTACAGATAGGTAAAACGTATTTTAAATTCTGAATTTGTATTAAAACATAAAAATATAGGTGATTCAAGATGTGTGGCCCACGATTCCCCACAAGCTACGATTTGCAAATTGGTTGCGTTTGTGTGACTTATTGATGTTTCATCAAAAAGTCCTTTTCCACGTGAAAGATCATGACAAAACAAAGATCAGAAGCGTATGAGCATATTTATGTTATGCACTTTAGGTTCCCCATCAATGAAATTAGCGGGGTTTTTTTTAATTATGAAAGTAAATTTTTCTAACTTTTTTTAGCTTGATAAATAAAAGATGCATATGATGCGTATTTCAGTCAACAGCATATAGGAATATATGCTCACGCAAAGCGACGACGATGACAGTTGGTTTGAGATTTTTATCTCAACACACATCTGAGATATTAAAAGTGGCCCACGTTTCCTCATGGCCCACGATACCCCACTCTCCCCTACATATAGTTCACCCATGGCAATTGGGCAGTTGTTTATCTTTGTCAGCCAAAATGTTGCTTTTGACACCTTTATTAAGTTATTTGTGTGAATTTTGGTTGCTTGAGTTGGTTACCAAATTTATCTCACGTTCAAATGAAGTAATTCCCAGAGTATATGTAACGAAATTTAAAAAAAAAACCTATTTACCGTAATACGGGGTTAAGATTGATCACTTTGTTTTAGAATTTTTCGATTATGTTTTCTGTTAAGGGGAATGTGGTATGTTTCAAATCTCTAAAACCAGTACTAAACTCCTATGAATATGAAATATGGTTGCAGAATTTTATTAGACTATTTTAAAATTGATTTTAAAATCGATTTAGTTTTTTTTTAGAATTTGATGCTTTGCGGTAACATTTATCAGTCTCTATTTTGACGAAAACAAGTTTTCTTGATCATGATGGATACCAAACATCTTCATAATGTTTACAAATACTAGTTTATCAACTGCTAAAGCAGTTCGGAGCATTAAAGATTTTTAAGAATAAATGAATCAAAATAAAATAAATGCTTAACATATACGTATTTGAGTTTCAGGTAGACAATATTGCTACATAAATTAGAGGGCTAAATTTTTCATCATTAGGTACTACTAAAATTTTTACTACAAAAATGTTATTTTGCCTTTATTCATTTTCCTAGGCCCTCGCATTCCCCTATTATTTTTTCTTTGAAACTTTACAATTTGATTGGGTTCCTATCATTTTGTCCTAGACTGGTTCAATATTCGAGAATGTCCCTATTATTTAAATATCAAAAATTTACCTCAAACTGCAACAGAAGCTATACCAAAACAAAACATTTACCTAGGAAAAAAAATGTTTAACTCTCACATAAATTAACTTGTTTGCTTCTAAACGCTTTGAATTTTCACCAGAAAACGTGTTTGTTTGCGAGCCTTCGAAAAAATAGATATTTGAAGATTTTGATATTACATTCGATATTTAAAAAAACAAACAAGTTTTTTTTTCCAATTTGAAACTTAACTTTTAAGTTTTTAAACAAAGAAAAAAATTGGAGATTTAGACGTAGTTATTGAGTTTCATCTGGAAAAATTTCATGTTGATCAAAGTTACCCCGTTTTATGGTACTAGGTTTTAAAAGTTGAATCGTAAATGAGAAGTTTCATAAGCATTGTTGAATGTTAAAAAGTTATGGCATGGTAATGGTAACGCATTAGGACTCAGTCTGCGATAGAACCTCGAAAAGTGGCTCCATAGAGTATTTTTTTCCAGTTTTATTATCTATGAACGGTTGCCTTTTTTTAACAGGATTATCGGTGGAAATTAAGACATATTTCATAAATATTTGAAAAAATTAAATTAAAAACCTGTTTTTGTTTACAAAATTGATGAACAATAGATGGTTGCACTCCGTTTTGAAGAGAGCAGAAACACAAGTCTCAGTCTCAACATTAGTTTTACGTTGTTTTGGATAAAATTCTTAACCTTTGCCACAAATTTGAAATATACGTAAATACCTATGTCTTCTGTATCTTAGTTTTTATCACAAAAACTGTTAATGGTCAAGTTTAAAATGAATAAAGAAAACGCAGGATACTTGAATGTAGCTTTCTGTAGCTGGAGATACTGACTTATCACTGCTTCAAAGTTTTTCAAAATAGCTTTTGAAATATACTGGACTGAAAGGTTGATTCTCGATCCATGAAAGTATCTTACTAACAATTCTTCCTTCATCCACCATTGACTTTGTTGATTATCCCATCTCCATTCTATTGGCCTTTGCGCAAAATGTTACAAATATAATTCTTTGAATTTTGCGTTTCAGGTTCTACAGGTGAATGTGAGTTGTTAGCTAAGGCAACCTAGATATCCACGAATTTAACCCTAACTGCTGTCATTGTGTTTGTTTATTAATTCAGAAGTCCACCAGTTTTGCCCGAGGTGTGAACCTCAAGCAGGCGGTTCCAGCCCGTAGAAGTTGTCAAGCAACCTACAATAGTCTCATATCTTAACTGAGAAAAGAGGCAGCTAAAAGTCAACCAGCAGCTGATTAGGAATAAAATTATGCTGGATTTTATTTATTGTAAATTTTGAATGTTAAAAAAATAATTGTAATTTTTTCAAGTCGGTTAGTTGATTTTTTTTTTAATTTTGATGAATATCTTTAGACGTCTGATGATGGGTGAAACAAAGTATCCCGAAACGTCATGTGAAAATAAATTTGCTGTTTTACTCACCGAGAAGTATCAATAAAAGCAAAAAAAAAGTGTAACGACAAGAGGAGATTTGATTATTTTCATAGGCTAAGCTAAACTAAGCTAAAGAAAGTGCTCGAACTTCCATTATTATAAGAGTAGGTGAGGCTACAAATTTTTGTGTTCAAAAGTTGACAACGCAATTTTCTGCGTTATGTTCTGAGTGCAATTGAGATAGCACCACGTAAAGGTGGCTCCAGAGAGTAAGTTTTTAAAGAAAAGTGAACCTGGTAGGTATACGATCGTATCAAACTCTTATGGACATAAATAACTTGAAGATCGAGTTTCACATATTATGTGAAATTGTCATTTTCATCCAATTTCACCATTGCAATGCGTATGAAATCATTGTCTCTGAAGCGTATTTTAGTATTCAAAACTATAGTTTTTATGCGAAATCTCCTATAATTTTCAACCGCGATCTATTCAAAGTTTAATTAAACGAAAGTAAACATTTCGAAATAGGAACTCATATTTAGAATTCAATATACTTCATCATAAGTCAAAATTGCAATCACAGTCATTTGCTTCCAGTGGGCACAACGAGACGTCCTTCTGCAAATACAATACACAAAGCTTGTGTTACTCTCTCTCTTTTTACAACATCCTGTGCGGAACAGGCAAAGCATTATTGCATTGAAGAGGCTGTTTGCAAACGACATCGGACATCGTAGGACATCTATTGTACGCATTCCGGCATGGCGGCCTGAGTCAGGAGTCAAGGTTCTTCTCTTTTTGTAAACCATCTCCATCCCTCTTCTGGTTCCTCCATTTCTCCTCCATGTTGTTTGAATGTATCCTACCTTACTAGAATTTGTCAGCAAGAGGCTGATGGGGATTGAAATTCTAGTATTTCTCGATTGGAAACGCTTGACATAACAACAGCAAAGAATTGCAGGTTACAGTATCAAAGGTGAAGCCTATCCTATAAAGCGGATATTTTATGAAATCGCTGCAATTGTGTGTGGGCAGAAGAGCTATGAATGAAAGGCAAATTATTTCCGGATCAAGAGTTTCGGATGATTGTTGTTAAGAAATTTATGGACGATTGGCAGATAACTTCGACCTCCTGAGAAGACTTCAAGGTAACTTTAGATGAGATTTTCTCGACAATTCATCGTAATTTTTTCTCAAACACCCTCTATGGTTCATTGAAATTTGAAAAAAAAAATCAATTTTCAAAATCCAATATTCACTCAATTTGGTTTCAAAGTACTTCATGAGTTAACTCGAAATGGAACCCGACTCTATTGGACCCACAGGAAAACGGGCTACCAATTCCATTTAATCTTGAATCCGACCCAGAAGCGCCAAGAATTTTCCAACGATCAGCCCGAGCTCATACATCTTCTCGGAAAACCAACCTAGACGCAATCCCCCTCGAACATAAATGTGTAAAGCGTTATCAATTACCCAATCTCGTACACAATAAAGGTACACAAATGCTCACGTGTTTGTTATTGTTATCTTTTCTTACAGGAAGTGGAAGCAACTCCCAAGAGAGACATTCGCCCAACAACTTCCGTGTTCCCGGAGGAGCAAATTGAGGTTTTAAGAAGCAGCAGATCTGGTCGGTTCGGCTGCCCATAAGTTTTTTTTTCTGTTGCAAAGAAGAATCCGGGCGTGTGCAAGCTGTTGTTATTTTTTTCACTCCTTCGGGTAGAAAAAAATTGTTGTGTGTGAGTGTGGGATAAAATCCGATATGAGAAAAGTAATGTGTTCCACCAAAGTGCAGAGCATAAACTGAGGCAGGTGCCGCAGCTGCGGTTAAACACTTTTTACAATTTTATTTTCGATAAAACACCCACAAGAGAAAATTGGTCTTCACAACAGCTGCTGGTTGAAAAAAAGGTAAGTTCATTTATTTAATGTCAGCATTTCATACACTAGACAAAGTTCAAGATCAAATTAATCCGTATATGTAGCCTGAAGCCGCAAGGAAATCGATTTTATTTATTATTTACTGTCCACTCCCAATAAATAGAAGGAAAAAAAAATCTCATTTCTTGTGTTCTGTTAACTCTGGATATTTTGATGGGCTGTTAAAACGGGAGACTTTAATCGTTTACTCCTATTCTGATTCTTCTGAAGGTTAATTAATAATTTAAGTAGTTCTACGACAAAACTATTCCTAAAATTGTTTATTGTTTATTGTTTATAAAAAAAAAACCATCTGACGTAAATGTCTTAATGGTTTACTTAATCTAGGTCTATCTTGACATACATTCAAAGTTTTCTTATTAATTAGTTCTTAATTGGTCACTTATGCTGGATTCGATCAAGCGTTTAAAGGTTTCAGTTGAGACATTAAAGTCAAAGAGAGCATAATTGCGTAAGAAGCTTACTTTTGCAGAACGCAGAGGGTCATTGCTACCATAGCGCGTATTTCTTGATTCCAGTGATAGCCAGTCACGATTTTGCAGGGTTCTTTCTGGAGCATAAATATGACAGCGCGAAAGTATCCAAGAGCAATCGATTTCGTTTTTGAGAATTTTCGCCACAAACAGTGATTGGCTAATATCATGGCGATTCGACAGCGTGTGGAGGCCAAGCAAAGCGCAGCGTTGTGTATAAGGTGGCAGATTTCGAGGATTATCTCACGGTAGATCACGCAGAGCATAACGTACGAATTTTCGTTGAACCGCTTCAAAACGCGCCACCCATGTAGTTTCGAATGGCCACCACACCAGATTTGCAGATTCTAATATTGAACGAACCAGGCAGCAATACAGAGCTCGTAGACAAACAGGATCTGTAAATTCTTTACTCAGACGTATGACAAACCCCAGCATTCGATTGACCTTTTCAAGTGTAGCAGAGAAGTGTTCCTTGAATGTCATATGACTATCCAAAACAACGCCAAGGTCCTTAATTTGATTAACACGATGTAGAAGTTCGCCCTGGATATAATAGTCGTACAAAAATGGAAGTTTCTTGCGTCCAAATGTTATGATACAGCACTTAGAAACGCTTAAGGCCAGTAGGTTGACAGCACACCAGTTCACTACTGTATCGAGGAATTGCTGAAGTATCTGACAATCTGCCAAACTGTTAACGTTCAGAAAAATTTTCAAATCATCCGCGTACATAAGTACTCCGCATCCAAAAAGCAGCATATTAATATCATTGCAGAACAGGGTGAACAATAAAGGGCCCAAATTACTTCCTTGTGGTACTCCTGAAGTCGGAATGAAATCTGAAGATTCAGATGTTCCGATTTTAACAGCAAGACGACGATTTGTTAAATAGCTTCTGATCCACGCACAAAATCTCTCAGATAATCCCAGGCGTTCTAGCTTTAAAAGTAAAATTAAGTGATTAACTGAGTCAAACGCCGCAGTGATGTCCGTGTAAATTGCGTCGACTTGTTTGCCACAATCCATGTTAGATATGCAAAATGATGTGAACACTGCCAAGTTAGATGTTACCGAACGTTTCGGGAAAAAACCGTGTTGATTGTCCGAAATCCAGTTCCTGCAGGCTGCAAACATAACATCGTTGACAATCCTCTCTAGGACCTTCGAGCAGGCAGCTAGTGATGTGACACCACGATAATTGCGAACCTCTTGCTTATCACCCTTTTTGAAGACTGGGCTCATGAAAGATCTTTTCCAGGTGGCAGGGAACCGATGTTGTTGTAAGGACTGATTAAAAATATAAGTCAGGGGCTTAACAAGTATAGTGCAACACTTTTTCAACACGCACGCAGGTATTCCATCTTGCCCGGCTGAGGTAGAGTACTTTAAGTTTTTGATAGCCTCGAAAACCATATCCTCTCTAACACTCCAAATCACTAGCAACTAAAAGTCACACATGTAATTAAATGAAGGCTTTGAAAGTTACATATTGGCTGACGAAGGGAAACAACTGCCAAATTCCCTTTAGTGAATTATATGAATTCATTAAGGAACTTGAAAGTTGCAAAACTGATTTATATGTACGTTGTAAGGGACTTAAGTCTCATGAAGGGCACAAAAGTACTCAAAACGGGATTTTCTATGTCACAAAAAGAGCATTGAAGTGCTTTCTTTCTGGCTGGATGACTGTCTGATTTGACGGGTGTGCTTGCAGGTATGGAACAAAATCATATCACCACTTCGAATTTTAGTTTCAGTTAGAACGTTGGTGGTCAAATCGTGGCCCGCGAAGCTTTAATAAGTTTCAATGTTATGACAAAAGAATAATACTTATAAAACGGAGCAAGATCATAGTGTTTGTTAACTTCTTATAAATTAAAAATAAAAAAAAATCTTCGAATTTATTTCAAATTTTAACTCTTTAGAATTTGTATTGGACTGGGGGAGGAAGACTGAATAAAAAAAAATCTTTTAAACGTCAAATTTCTCTCATCAATCTACCGACCAGTGCGAAGGTTCAAAATTTTACTTTCTTATTAAGTGAATTTCAATAAAAGAATTTTAGATGCTGCAAAGCACTTGTTTTGCATAATAAAATGATTTAATTAGGTTTTGTTTTGCTCTCACAAATTCTTGCATGAACAGGGGTATTGAGTCGCTCAAATTTCGTTAAAGTTTTTGAAGCTGACTAATAATAATTGTTTGATTAATGGTTGTTCTAAAAACAGGTTGAATAACAGATTTAGATTTTGGGTAGCTCCCAGGCACCGAACAACATTTTTATATAATTCAAAGTTTATATTTACGACAGAGTTGATAGACCTATTTCTGAATAATCTAGCTGTTGAATTCGATTTCGATGTTTACTTTTGAATCTGCAACAATTTACTCATAAGACCTAAATTTAGCACCTAAACAACTGAGTTACATGACCCACTACACGAAACTGATAATCTAAAGTTTAAATTTGAACGTCTTCCTCCCCCAGGTATCGGATAATTTTGTAGCTTTGGAGGTAGTAAATCTTGACTTAAAAATCCGTGTGATCGATTCAACGTATAAATTCATTCAAAAGCTTTAATTAAAAGCCAAACATCGCCAAAATGTCAAATTACGCTGAGTTTCGGACTTGATATTGGAATTTGAAACAGATTTTAAGATATTAGAAAGCATCGAGTGGTTTTTTTTTTTTCATTTATAACACAAATTTCTGTTAACGTAAGCTTATTGCCAGACTTATTACAAATGGGACACTACAAAATGTGCTGTGATACCCAGTTTAAGAAAAAATATCATCATTTTGGTTTAGAAGAGCTTTATAAAGTATCCTGCATTTTATAAACTTGGTTTGTTGATGAAAGGTTGCTAGCGTATCGAGAAAACCGGGAATTCTGGGAAAAAGTGGCATTTCTTCACCAGGAAATCGGAAAAACTGGGAATTTCAGCAAAACCGGGTAAATTGAATTTTTTTGGAGTTTTTCCTGCAAATTTGAAAAATATATCCTACTAAGAATGAAAGAAATATTTGGGCTCAATTAAATGAAATTATTACAAAGGTTTTTTAAAAGCTTAGAAATATTTTTCATCAGCATTTACTGCGTTTAATAGCAGACGTGGGAATTTAATCAAGCTAAGCTAAAAATTTACTGCATTTAATAGCAGACGTGGGAATGAATTGATTTGAACGAATTTCAGCTTAAAATCATCCAGTCTTAACTTTTCCTTTAGAACCCATGGGAACATTTACACATCTTACTTACGCAGACTTCTATCCTGCGTAGTTTTTAAGATTATTATATTGTACAAAAATTGAAAATTCAAATATTAAACAAATATTGTAAATAGGAATTTTTAAATCGTCGGATTTTTTTATAAAACTTTCTTGTTTTGGATTATATTCAATTATTGTAGTTATAAGCCAACACAATTTATGGAAAAAGTTTTAATTCACTTGATACTTTTTAGTACAGCTCTTAAAAAACTTTTGGAAGCCAAAATTTTTACTTTTGCCATGATTTCATATTAAAAACTAATATAATATAAACCAGGAAAATCATCATTTTTAACCGAAAAAATACTGGTAAAATTAGAAATTTCAAAAGGGGAAATTGCTGTGCGTGTGGACCATTCGCAACTTCATATCAACTCATCGGAAAAACACATCCGGTACCACTGTGTTCGATGTAAACTCTTGGGCTCGAAATAAAGGACATCGCCTTAGAAAGCAACTGACTTGCTGACTGAGCTATATCACAAGCCACTACTCTGGATATTGTTTTTTCAAATGAGTATAGCAATTATTGGTTCAGCATAATAACATCATTTTTATTTGAATAACACAACTGATCGATTTTAAAGCCGTTATGTTGGGTCCTATAAAATTTATGGCTCATCAAATAAAAAAACAAGCTTGAAATTTTTAATTTGTGCCCATACTATTTTGATAATTTCAATCAAACATTGTTTATTAAGATCTGACAGATTTCTTTTTTGATATTTAAAATATTTCTTGTGTGTACAAATTACAGCACTAAATAAAAACTGTTTTTATTTAATTTTTTCTGCATATCATCCTTATACCATGACCAGAGTCAATTGCTTTCAAACTGTGGAATATTTTTACAATTGTAAATGGGTTTTTTTTTCTAAATTTGACAAACCTAATTAAATTTGTTGAAAACATAGGTACTTTAAAAGTATTGAAGGAAAAAAATGGCTGACAAGAGTTTTTAGGCCCGCAGACATATTCCATTTCTAAAATTTGGCCCGCCACCTGAAAATGTTGGCCACCCATGAGTTAGAACAACAACCAGACGTGGTTTTGTGTTAGTGTGTTCGATTGTCACCACGAAGGTTAGGGTTCGATCCCCAAGCTGGGCCAGTTTGATTACTAGATTGATCATTCTAATGCGATATATTTAGGAAATGTAGGAAAGAAGCAATAGAGTAGCAGTTTGAACAAATCTCGCCAAACCGTAATTTGTCGAGTTTGGAATCCGACAATTTTAAGTTCAAGAAAAGATTTACAGTCGTGACTATAAATTAAATGATCCAAAAAAATATGTTGCAACAAGTGTCAGAAAATTGGCTTGCATGCTGCGGAATTTTGTCTTTTAGCACTTTGATATTTCATTTTACGACATTTTAAATTGAAACTTTTTTTAATTGTAAATTCCGAATCCGAAGCCATACGACAGGTGTTTACTACTAACGATAATCAACAGAATTAGCAAAATAAAAATTCTTAACCACTTATATCCGTTGCTTTATTACTGAACACTTTGTTTGTTACAAAATTTCGTTCGTCATTACAATTTTTATGCTGATATGAAATATTCTTCAGCAAAAAAAACATATTTCAGACTAATATTTTTTCTGTGTTACTTGTTTTACTAAATCCTCAACTCCACATTCAGAAGGGTTTCGATAAATTGCACAATGCAACAAAATAAACATTTTCCGAGATGCAAAAAAATCGAGAGCTAATTTTGATTGATTTAGTTGTTGTAAGGGGCCGTTCACTAATTACGTAAACACGATTTTGGAAATTTTCAACCCTCCCTCCCCCCCTGGTTAGACAAAGTAAGATTTCTACCTGAAAATCATAAAAATCTTTAAAAAAAAATCATTCTATACTACTAGAATTGGGTGGGGCTAAAATGCTTAACGACAATCACGCTAGAAGCTGAATAGAAGGTCATGAAGACTTGTTTTGGAACTTGAAAGAATCAATAAGAGCTTAAATTTTGAGCAACATAGAACGTACTTCAGATCAATGATGCGGCTCAGTTGGTTGCTTGAGATAAATTTTAACAAAATACTGAATTTCACGAAAAAAAATGGTTGAACAATCTCTGGAAAACTGTTTTCCATATATTGCATAGTTTGGAAGCAAATTTGGAGCCAATTGGATCTGAAAATTAAAGAGGTGGCCTCTTTTCTTCTTCTTGTTCTGTTTACCAATCGACTGAGTATCAAATCGATGCCAGCGAAAAGGTGGCTCCAGAGAGTTTTTATATTCTGGTCAACTAGCACCATCATTATCAATGGTATCTCAAGAATGGTGTTGTTATTAAATCATGAAAAAAACTATCAATTGTATAAACACGAGCTATTGAGATAATGTTTGATGGAATTGATGCTCAGTGTTATATAAGTTCCCAGTTGGCCAGTATTACCACAACAGATCAGGTAACCCAACAAAGAAAATAAAATTGATGTTGACTACAAGTTAGCTCTGCTTTATCTTCAATCGATAGTTTCCGAGATATGTTCTACAAAATTATATTCAGATAAAACAGATACAGGTTTTTATTTGATCAGTGTGAAGAACCCTACCATTCAGATGAACTATTTCGTCTTTAATTATGCTTATTGAGTTATTCATCAATTACACTAGTTTATAGCATTTTTGAACTAAGTAAACTGAAGATCATTTTTCATGTGAAACCGGGCGCTGAATCCAAAAATGAATCCAAAAAAATATGGAATTTTGGAAAAATAAAAAAAATACTTGTACTTAGAATAAAATATCTGGAACTGCAGAACAGCATTTAGAAATCTCTTTTTTGCATATAAAAGGTGATTAAATTTTTACGAAAAATCAACAGTAATGTTGATATTAGTGACTTGATGATAGAAAAAATAACTAAAAAATATTGGCTTTTAATTTCAATCATTTAATTTCAATCTTTAATTTCAGATATTTATCAAAATCGGTTGAAAATTGAAATATTATTGTAACTTTACCATAACACTTATTTTTGCATTTTTTAATAACTTAACGAAGTATACTAATCAAAGTATAGGAAGAATTAAACATGGTACATCTTACTCGCTTCAAGTCAAAATTAATTATTAGCATACTAGGAGTTCACATGCCAAATTTCAGTTAGATCTGACCATGAGGAGGGGTTGCTTGAGGCTAAAACGTGAACGAGATTTTATGATATTATGGAGGAACAAAAATACTGATTTTTCATCTATAACTTTTTTCTTCACTAGCCAATTGCTTTGTTGATTGATTTTCTTAAAGCCTAAGTTGAGACAAATATTTCACCTCAAGACTGTAATACGATTGAACTGTAAACAAAAAAGTTATTGCGATTCAAAGATTGTATCCAAAGATTGTCTAAAACTTTGTCTGAAACAAAATTTTCGCAAAAAAAAGCATTTTTATCATTTTTCTATCATAAAGTCACTAATATCAACAAAACTGTTGATCATACGCGAAACTGGAGTTCAGATGATCGATAGAAAATTTAATCACCTCTTATATGCAAAAAGAGATTTCAAATGACTGTTTTGCAGTCTAAGGTATTTTAATCAAAGTTCAAGTACTTTTTTTTACTTTTCCAAATTTTCATATTTGGAACATAACTCAAAAACTGTTTCACTGAGATTTTTTTGAAATTCATTTTCGGATTTCGCGTCCAATTTCAAATTAAAAATAGAGTTCAGTCAATGAAGGTAACGATTTTTTTTTAGATTTTGTAAATTTGTGTTATCATTAATCGATGTACTTTAAAAAATAAAATTGATAACAATTTTGATGAATTTCACTTTCTGTTTGATAATCGGTTTATTAGTGGAATACACTTGTTTTGTTCATAACTTAGTAGAATACAACGTTTGTCAGAAACAAATTTGGTGAAGTTTATTTCCGCTTGAACAAAAAGAAATCTAATGAACGCTGTAACCTTTCGGATTTATTTTTATTCCCTCACCTAGTTCGGCTCCACTTTGGAATGGTTGTACTTGACGGAAGGTCTGAATCGGAAAAGTGCACCTGAGAGTCCTCCAGATGAAGTGGCTCGATAATTGCTTCGTGATATAGTAACACCGTAAAATGTAATGCCACTTTTCAGTGTTATTCCAGCGTTCTTGAGAAATTGCACTGAATTTCAGCGTATTTGTTTAAAATGATACACAAAACACTTGAAGGCCCAACGTCTTTTTCACTTTTTGGAAGGGCCATGATCGGCATAACATTAATTTGATTCTTTTTTTTTTTTTAAATATCGTTGCATCCATCAAAAGAAGGCCCAGAGACAAGCCAAAGGTTCTTGCTGAAATGACGGATATGAAATTTCAAGCTGTTGTTTATTGTTAAAAATGTTTCAGTGAACCAGCGAATTCTACTTCGTATTTCGTGCTTTTACTTTTTCAGGATACTAAATCTACTATTTTCGTCAAAGAAAAATCTTAAAGCAGCCTCTACGAGTAGCTTGATGATGTTAATCAAATTGCAATCTCAATACAATTCCCGGTACCTCCGTTACCAAGAAAAATCAATCCAAGGCGGCTGCTGCCGTTGGCTTGGCTAAGTCAGAAAAGACGAGCTTATTTTACCCGTTCTAGCGTGAAGGAATCCGATACCATTTCGAAGTGGGGCAAATGTGTATGTGTGTGCTCCTTATTTCGGATCAGAAAAAGATTTTCTCAGCACTTTTCTCGGGACTCGGTAATTCACACGAAGCGGATAATTGTAATTTGATTTATCTTCATAGATTAGCACCCTTATTTCGGTCTGCTGAAGCAACTGGAGATGGTCATATCCTAATTTACGTACCCGCTTGTAATCTTTCTGTACCGTTGGCTCGGATGAATGTCATTTCGATTGCTTCTTTTTATTTCAATTCTGTTGATTTTTGGATGGTATTTTTTCAAGCATCATGTGAGTAGGGAAAATTCTTTTTTCGCCATTTCAGCTTCCGAATTGCATGTTAGTTGGTTTTGAAATTAGACACTTTCATAATGCCATAAATTTTTAAAATTACAAACTCGAGTTGAGGAAACTTAAATTCGTAAATATTTGATTAAGAATATGTAATTTTTTTGTTTATGCTTATGCTTATGCTTATGCTTATGATACGTACACAGCCAGATCTTGTCAGCATCCCGGTGAGTAGTAAAAGTACATTTACTACCCATCTTAACTTGGCCGGGCCCACTGTGCAGTATTGGACGCAGAGACAACTGGAACACAGGGAGGAAGAAACGTGGACAACAGTACCATACGTTTCCATGACTATAAGTGAGATTTTAACGTTGGGAGCACATATGCTAAATTTCTGTGCTCCATGATGGTGGTACGTGTGACTTCGTCCTTCTGTGGATGGAAATGATATTTTTCTGTACAGAAATCCAAAACCCCTTGGTATAATTGATGATTTTACAAATTTCCTTATTTCCATTATTTAAAAATGTACGATTGCAGTATTGAATTTGCTTCAATGTTAATAAAAATTTAGAGTTTCGGATTTCGATGCCCTATCATCTCTGGTCTTTGACCTTGGATATAGCGCCTTTGCTCGCTCTTGAAAAGAAACATTGAAAGAACAAAAAAATATAATTAGTGTAAGCATCCCCCCCTCCCCTCTAACAAAATAGGACACCAATCTGTCTCAATAGTACAGAATGAAAAAAATGAACACAGTTCCAGTCCCACAATGAAGAAGGCTAAAATTCAAACTCCAATGAATTAAAATAAATATAGAAAGAATATACTTAGCTTTCCAGCCGTTTCCGTAACCTTTTCCCGACAAATCTAAGACAATTTAATCGAAGCAATCCTTTTCCATTTCTGCGCATTTTTCTAGCTCTCAGATTTAACAGCCAATGTTATCCGTTATATCACCATCAACTAGGTATTTCCCTTTCCCTCTCACTTGCACACCATTACCACTGTAGTTCGAAATGCTGTTTTTTCCTAATTTGAAATATTGCGCACTTTCTCCAACCGAAATAGGTCACTTTTAAATTTCCCAATTCACCAATGATAATTTTCAAACTCCTTTACTTTCACAGCACTTTGCCATGCGATTTCGGACGCGCCCATTCAACGGTTCAACAGAACAAGGGCGTTGGGAAAAAAAAAAAATCGACCGCTCTTCTGGAAGCTCTTGATCACTCGGCCTTCAATTCTCATGGACTATATCCGGTTGCACAAATCCACGGGCCATCCGTTGTCAGTTTACTTTCTCAAAACTTTCTAAAAATTTCACTTTAGAACGGACAAAATTTTCACGAACGAAGAAAAAACGCGTGCGCTGTCATCGAAGCAACGCCTACTTCTCTAAGAATATGTAATTTTTTTGTTTAACTCGTAAAGTGCTGGCGGAAATACTAATTGCACATTATGTACGCCGTAATTTTTATGATTAACGATTTCTCTGTACCCTTGAATTTTCCAAATTGTCCACTCCGTGAGAATGTTTCCCAAACAAATTGGGGTTAAATTTTTCATTGGAGTGAGAAATTTTCCAAGAGATGCTTCAAAAGCGTAGGATTTCTATTATTTAGTCAATACTGATGTTATGAAATCGCTTGGTACATCTTTGTACCTGAAAATGATCACATTTTCATATGTGATGAAAGAAATTAGAGAAACATGAACTACCAAAGAACGAAAGAACATAAGCCGTAAATATCATGAAAATTTCGAAAAAGATACAACGGCTCACCGACAGGACTTGAACCTGCAATCTCCGCTTCGGTACAATGGCGCGTTAGCCAATTCCACCACGGTGAACGTTCACCGTGGTGGAATTGGCTAACGCGCCGTTGTACCGAAGCGGAGATTGCAGGTTCAAGTCCTGTCGGTGAGCCGTTGTATCTTTTTCGAAATTTTCATGATATTTACGGCTTATGTTCTTTCGTTCTTTGGTAGTTCATGTTTCTCTAATTTCTTTCATCACATATGAAAATGTATTATTTAGTGTTAAACTTCCCAAACCCAATTTTTAAATGAAAAATTCATAGAAGATTCGTTTAATTTTTACATACCACTTTAGTTCTTCGAATAACTTTATCGCTCAAGAACAATTTTGTTTTCTCCAAAAATTGCAAAACCACATGGACAAAATAACCCAATTCAGTACTTTTTCATTAGGTACAATTTAACTTATTTGTCAATTTCTTGTTATTTTTACAAATCACGCCTTTGGACATGTTTTGTATTTTTTTTTTCTACATAACATTATATTTTTTTCTGTTAATACTCACGATTTCGGAAGGATTCCGGTCGAAATTCCTTGTGAACAGCAGAGGAAATTTGCTTTTCTACCGGCGAAACCAAAACATTGTTTGTTTTGGTTGCCACTATTTCCATGCAATTCGCAATTGCGAACAATGGAACCGATGATTGATGATGACAGATGATGATGGTAAACACGGTACAAATGTTTACATCATCAAACTGTGAAACTCAATTTAGGTTTGTGGTAACACAACAGTGTTGCCAGATATTCTGGGTGAAAATATCAAAGTACTCATTGAGAAATGAGTACTTTCCCGGTTAGGGAATATAAGAAGTAGATAGTGACAATTAGCTATCGCAAATTAATCTAGTTGTATTCTACTGACCTCACAGACGAAACATGAATAAAGATAACTCTATTCCACCACTGAAACCTGCGTTTCCAACAGGTTCTGGGCCCAGATACATCTGGATACGGAAATTACGAGTTAGTTCGAGAGGGGATTCGGTATTTCGTCATCTTCATCGACGATTATACCCACTTCATGGTCGTCTATCTAATGAAGCACAAGAGTGAGGTGTTTGAGCGCTTCAAGCAGTACGAAGCTATGGCAACTGCACACTTCGATCAGAAGTTGTGCAAGCTGCGATGCGACAATGGGCGTGAATACATCACCAACGAATTTCAAAGACATTGTTCAGAGAAAGGAGTTCAGATGGTATTCACGGTCCCGTATACTCCGCAGCAGAATGGCGTCAGCGAGCGAGCCAACCGAACGTTAATGGAGAAGGCAAGGGCGATGTTACATGACAGCAGGCTACCGAAAAGTATGTGGGGCGAAGCCGTTTTGTGCGCTCACAAATCGATCACCGACTAAAGGTCTTGTGGACAACAAGACACTTTTTGAGATGTGGTTCGGTCGGCGGCCGAGACTGAGCAATCTTCGTATTTTCGGGTGCCGAGCCTATGCGCAGGTCCCGAAGGAGAAGTGGCAGAAGCTTGATTCCAAGTCTAAGCGACTCGTTTTCGTGGGCTACACGAATAACGGATGTCGGCTTTGGAATAGTTCGAGCCGATCCATCGAGATTCACCGGAACGTGGTCTTCGAAGAAATCAGCGTTTTGGAGCCAGTGCGTGGCGGTGCTGCGCCAACGAAGGACATCGAGAAGCCTGTCGAAGAACCACCAGAGACCATCGCATTTGAGCGGTTAGCTGATGTGTATGAGCCAGAACAACAGCCCACATCCGAGCAGCCCATCGAAGTGCGTGCACCTGAAAACACATTCGAGCGGTCAGCCGATGTGCCCACAACAGAAAACACATCTGAGCGGTTAGCCAATGTGCCTGCTGATCCCGATCACACTGTGGTTAACAGTGTGGTTGTAGACGATCACGGCGAGAGCGACTACGAGAGCAACACGGAATTCCCGGACGATGATGACCAAGATTCCGTCACCCGTGAACCGGCCCTGAGACGAAGTCAGCGAACAAGAGGGACTACACAGCGTTACGTGGCTAACGTAGCTGCTGTTGTTGATGAGCAGCTACCTCCGAACATCTCGGAGATGAAGCGCCGGGAGGACTGGGATTCCTGGAAGGTCGCCATCGACGAGGAGATGACAGCCCTGAAGGAGAACAAGACTTGGGAAGCGGTTGGCTTGCCCCTCGGGCGACAGGAAACCCATCCTGTCCAAGTGGGTGTTCACCGTGAAGGACGATGGTCGCTACAAGGCTCGATTGGTCGCGAAAGGATGTTCCCAAAGACCAGGACGTCAAAACTGCATTCCTGAATGGAAATTTAGAAGAGATTAGCTTCATGCAGTTGCCAAACGATGACGTCGGCAAATCAAAGGTCGTTCGATTACAGAAAAGCCTGTACGGCTTGAAGCAAGCGTGTCGTGCTTGGAACCAGCGATTCGACGAGACAAGAAAGCTTGGTTTCTATCCGTTGAAGAGTGACTGCTGCGTTTACCGATCCTGCAAGCGAGGACTTACCCTCATCCTGTACGTGGATGACATCCTGATTGCCGGAAAAGACGTTTCAGAGGTTATCTGGATCAAGACCGAGCTTGGAAGGCTATTCCAGATGAAGGATCTCCTGGAAGTCAAGACTTTCTTGGGGATCAAGCGAGACTTTCCGAATAACGTCATCGAGATATCGCATTCAGGATACGTCGAGAAGGTTCTGCAACGATTCGGTATGGCCGATTGTAAACCCGTAAGCACACCGCTTGACACAAACGTTCGCTGGACGAAGCTGAACGATGGTGAGGTTATCACCGAACAACCGTTCAAAGAATTGATCGGTTGTCTACGATATCTGGCGACATCTTCGAGACCAGATATCTGTGCTGCGGTTAGCGCACTGAGCAATACCAGACCAGCCCGGCGGATAAGCACTGGCAAGGCCTGAAGCGTATTCTGCGATACCTCCGAGGTACGACCGATACGGCGTTGGTATTCCGCAGAAACGCGAAATTGGAACCACTCATCGGATATGCTGATGCCGATTTTGCCAACGACTCCGATGATCGAAGATCTGTATCGGGCTATTCATACATGATCTTCGGGAATTTGATTTCGTGGTCAACGAAACGTCAGCAGACGGTCAGTCTCTCATCGACCGAAGCTGAGATCTGAGCGCTTGCCATGCGGTGAAGAAAGGTTTGTAGCTAACAAACTTCTTGGATGAATTGGGTGTGGTTAGCACTCCTTTCACATTGATGGAGAACAACATCCCATGCATCCAGTACCTGCAGGAGGCGAGGAGCGGATGAAACACTTGGATGTCAAGTACGCGTTCATCAGAGAGATCATAACAAGCAGTCAGCTATCTTTGCGACACATTTCCACTGAGGATCAGCCAGCTGATGCGTTCACGAAGCTGTTACCAAGGGCGAGGCATGTGAAGCTGTTCATCGTTCTCAATTTGCGAATTGAGGGGAGCTGTTAATACTCACGATTTTGGGAGGATTCCGGTCGAAATTCCTTATGAACAGCAGAGGAAATCTGTTACCGGCAAAACCAAAACATTGTTTGTTAATTTAGGTTCGTGGTAACACAACAGTGTTGCCAGATATTCTGGGTGAGAATATCAAAGTACTCATTGAGAAATGAGTACTTTCCCGGTTAGGGAATATAAGAAGTGGATAGTGACAATTAGCTAACGCTAATTAATATAGTTGTATTCTACTGACCTCACAGACGAAACATGAATAAAGATTACTCTCCACTGAAACCTGCGTTTTCAACATTTTCAAATAGCAAAACCAGAATGGTGATAAATTATAGACCCAACTGTCAATAGACATGTTAGATCGAACAACATATGGACCAAGGATTTCTGATTTTTTAAAAAATTTAACCATTTTAAGTTTTCTCATGTTGAGGTTTTCTTATGAGTAGCTTTTGACAACTGCTTTTCAAACAGTTGCCATTAGTATGGATTGTTAGATTAATTATAAATAGTTCTGCGCAAAAGTAAGTTGAATTAATTATTGGCTTTGGTTTAATGCCGATGGTAAATAGTGCACCCCGTTTAAAAGCGGGTTCTAGATTTTTGATTTTTTTTATGAAGCAACAAATTGAAGACGGACATGTATAACAAAGAGACGCCACTATTTTTTCTATTATAATTCTGTTGCCTGTGAAACATGTATAAATTAAAAAAAATATAAGCTTTGAAACAAAGGGAATTTTTTTCTGTAAAAGTCAATGTAAAAAAAATAAAATACAAAATTAAAAGACATTTCGAAAGATTTCGAATTTAAGGGGGGATGGGGGGGGGATTAGGGTCTAACGGGTAAAAAACACACCATTTTCACGATTTTTTCTAGCGCTATCGTTCAAACAAATGTATTCAAATTTTTTGCATTATACAAAGCATTGTTAGAAGAACATTTAGTATTTTTTCGTAGAAAAATATTGAAAAATGAGCCTGTGACGGAGCACTTTCGAGGATGCCTTTTAGAAAACAGGATTTGCGGTGGACCCTGTATCTCAGCACAGAATCATCTGAAGTCAAAAAATCAGAGCAAAATATTTTTAATAGATGTTTTTCTGGACCCCAACGTTTTTATTTAACTTAAAATTATTTTAATGAAATTTTTGTGGCCGTTTGAAGTAAAAACTACGATTTTTCACGAAAAAATAAGCCATTTTTTATCTGTAAAATCTCCCCAAAGTAAAAAAAAAAAAGAAAAACGTTGGGGTCTGGTATTTTATATGTAAAAAATATGTGCCAAATTTTAAAAGAACCGGATAAGTAGTTTTCAAACGACGATGTCCACGGACTTTAAAAATGTGCTTTCGAGAAAAACGCGTTTGAAGTTTCTGCTCTTGCTTTCTTGCAGTATTAGATAGGAGGAGATAAAGGCCTATAATTTCTACAGTTTTGCTTCAATTGACTTTAAAATTTGACACAACATTCTTGAAATGTTTTACAATAAGAAAAAAAATAAATAAAAAAAATCGATTTTTTGAAAGTGTTAGACCCCACCCCACCCCCTCCCCTCCTTAAAACTCTTCATTTTGATATTCAAAGGTTATTTCTCGATAAAATAGTCATTGATGTGAGTGGTTGAACTCTTAAAGTCACAACGCGCCCCTTTTTTAATTTTTGTTCTAAAAATTTGCATTTCCGATTCATACGTTCTCAATAAACAATATAATGAAATAAGTTATGATTCAAATCGATATTTTAAAAATTACTTTTAAAACAGTGTATTTTTTTGTCAATAATGTAAAATAACAACTTCAGAATAGGCCTAACAATTTCACAATTCGCTAAAACACTAAACATTTATTAAAGAATAAACTATCATTCAAAAAGTTCACTTGAAGAAAAAAAACTAGCTCAAATTGACAACTGATAAAAAATACATCGGAAAACGTTCAACTTTTTTCCATAAGATATTTAGTTTAGAACACTTTTGATGGAGGTTGATGGATGGCTTCGTTTGTACTAGCCACCAAATACTCTGGTGTACCTTAGATATATTTTTAACCAATCAACTCAAACAGTTAAAAAAATATCATTTTTGCTTATTTTTTTCGTAAGATGCGTAACATAATATGGAAACAAAATATAAAAATCTTATTTTGAATAGTCTTCGGTCATGAGATCAAATCCCGGTCACGGCAAACATAGAACACTTTTTGTAGGTTGGTGGTTTAAGGTTTTAGCATTTGAAAGATGTTTGCCATCCTTTCCTCAAAAGATGTACGCTTAGTATTAAATTAATGGAATCATTCCGAGAAAACAACGGGTTTCATAGAGATCCAATTTTCATGTGATCGTTCTTCTAGATAAAAAATCCCTCATCTTTTTCGCTAAATCAGAACTAAACTAGGTTTTGCTTGATAGTAAACATGAGTGATGTGTTATTTTATTTTGTTTTACACTAATCATACTCTCTTAAAATGTCATGTGGAAAATCTCGTGTAAGTTTTATTTCATAAGCTTAAAAAGGTTGTGATTTACTTTCCAGAGGCAATTGTGTTTAAGCAATTTTACTAATATGAACATAAAAACTAAAATTTATCAGTAATCAGTTAAAAAAAGATGTTATCTATCAAACTGATACTGATTCACACAACAATCAAATCAAGAAACTTCACAGTCCCATCCCACTTAATGAACCCTTTCAGCACGAGGTGTCAATTGAAATGAATTAGCAAATAGACATATATTGTATCCCTCAAGAGACATAAACAACTTTTGGGCAAATGCCAAAGGAAGATGTTGAATGTAAACATACGCATAAACGCACGCACGCTCGAATCGGAACAGAACAGAGCTGGGCCAACACGTGCTTACACACAGTCACTGACTGGCTGGTGCGTGACTAATCTTTGGGCAAACACAATCACTTTTCTCTCGAGCCGGCTAATTGGAGGCCCACCCACGCAACTTAGCTTCCCTCGCTAGAAACATGGGGACATCCTCTTTTCCATTAGAGTCCGACCACAAGTGGTTCTTGGTGGGTGAATTCTCACATCATTTTTGTTTTTTTTTCAAGTTATTTGCTTGAAGCAAACTTATGTATTTTCAATTTTTCAGATCACTCACTGTGTAATCTTGATCGAAATTGTTTACTAGGGCACAAGCAGTAATGGTTTATTTTATCTAAAATATCAGATTTACAAATTATTTATTTAACACCAACATGTTTATATTCAATGATTGATGTTAATTTTACTACCAAGGCTTACCAACAATGTCATTTCATTCACGATTGAATGAAAATTGTCTCTATTAATTGGAGAGAAAAGCCCATGACAGCTTTATTGCCCCCGTCATGATGGCGATAAAACTTCCGGCTAACATTCGATGATTTATGGATTGGTCATCTCATCATGGTGTTCGGTTAAAGAGCCCTTTCCTCTTTTTACGAGTCGCTCGTTCTGATCTTTTACGATTTTATGTACAAAATCGAATGAAGCAAAAAATCCAGAAATTGCTCGGGGAAATATAAACCCGTTTATTGAAATAGCAAAACCTGATTATTGAGATAATGGCCCTCATTTTTGCAATGTTTTTTTTTAGCTTCATGTATTCCTGTCGAGTTAACTCGATTCTGAGCCTAAACAGAATAAAAAAATCTTGGTCTGGTTGAAAAACGCACATTAATCTACACCTGTATGCCTGAAGCAAAATAGAAAGCATCTTTAAAATGTTTTCATATTTCCCAAAAATTGAAAAGGTACGGCTCCCAGTTTCCGGGAATTTGAAACATGACCTGTGATTTGTTCCATTTTGGTCACTGCCAGTCTGAATCCCTTCTTTACTGGCAGCTTAGGACCGGAAAGGGAAATAAAGAACGAGAAAAAACCAACAAACAAGCATAAAGCCAAAAACATGTTCCGCTACGGCACTGTCACATAATCAAATGACCAACCATGAAGGCATATTTTCCGCCCGTCTGTTTATGTCACAGCACCGGTCGTCGCTTCCAGGGAATACCCCAAAAAAAACCGACCGGATTTGGCGTGATACCGCAAAAAGGCAATTACATTATGGGGTTTTTCGAAGGGGGAGACCTAGATTATTTCGCCTTGTCCCTTATAACTGACCTTCCGCTAGGGCTGATGGGAAAAAATTTTTTCGTTGAAAATCTATTAAGTTTCTGTTTTTTATTATGCAAAATTAACAACTTAACGTTTCTTTCAAGGTTTTTCCGATTTGCCGTAGGTCTTGTCATATGACGATTATTGCCATATGGCTGAAGTCGATTTTGCCCTAGTAATATATGTAGATTCTTTTCATATGTAGAATCTTATCACATTTCTAGTCATAGGAGAGATAAGGGCATAACGAGCACCCGGGCCCATTAATTTTTTCTCAAATAAATCTTCACGAGGACCAGTTTTGAAGCTCCTTTAGAGATGATTGCCCTGGTTCGGACCCTTAGAGCGGTGGTTTATATAAAACCTTATTTTTTCTCATACATGGACGGTTTTTTTTTGGTTTTCGGAAAACCCATTCGTAGTTAATGGTCTTATTTGCAAATTTTAATGAGATTTTTTATCCTTGGTTATGCCTTTTTTGATAGATGTATAAAAATATTAGCTGACCCGGCAAACTTTGTTAAGCCTGTATTTTTGAGAACTTTTATTATATTTTAGCACTGTTCCTTAGTCAGCCTTCCTTTTGAGTGGATAAAAGCAAGTGGATACCATTGTGCCAGAAAAAAAAATCCAGAATTATATATACAAATATATACAAATAAGTTAGACTAACTTTTGGTAAGCGAGCTTATTTTCATCCGGTAACTTAAGAACGCTTAATCTATCAAGATTCAATTTAGCTTAGCCATCACTCCTATTCAAAAACTCCTATCTGATCAAGTATTTTAAAATTGCTGAAGATTGATTTGAACAGAAAATGGATCTTTTTTGCTGGAGTCGTCATAAACTGAGTTTTTTCGATTTGTATTTTAAAACATTGAAGTTTTCTATAAGCATGATCGTCAGAATAGAAATATTAAAAAATGAATTGGACAAAACAAGATAATTTAAAGAATAATGAAAATAAACTTAATTTTTATTTTTTTTCATTATTTAAAATGTCGTTTTTTTCGGACTTTGTACTAAATACACTAATTGATCCTTATTGTGAATTGACAGAGCTGAGTTTGACAATTATTAACAATTCAGGAAAAGTCACTATTCATCTCATTTTACAGCAACACTTTTCTAATCAATATAATGTTTGAAAATGTCTTTGAAATTTGTGTCATCATTATCTTTTTCCAATTTTCAGTAAGGGATAAGCAAATTGCACTATAAATTAGGAAACTAAAAAAAAAGAATTTAAACTGTCATATTTTTGGATTACTTTTCTCTTAGCATTTGAAACCTTGAATGAAGGCAAATTTATTTCGAGTATTTGGATTAAAAATTAAAAACAATCACAAATTATTTAAAATTTTAGTTTATGATCGTAAGATGAGAAACTGTAACCCAAAAAGTTAAATTTAGTTCTGAATTTTATTGTTAATTTATATCAATATTCTGTATTTGGCTTTATGAATCTAGATTTTCAGTTAAATTTGAACGTAAATTTAAAAGCTGATTTTCTTTGATCTTGATTTTATTTTTGTTGATCGAGTTCAAGTGTTTATATTCTTAAACTCACTTGTGCTTGATAGATTGTTTTTTTGATCTGATATCTGGTACGAAACTTTTTTGTGTATTTTTGTGTATTGGTTCAGATTTTTCTCTATACTTAAATGTTTTGAAATTTTAGATGGCATCCTTTTTACGTAAATGTTAAATTTTTATATTCTTTCAAGTTTGATGATATTTTTGATTACGATCCTTTTTTCTGACTTTTGAAACTGAGAGTTGGATCTAAAATCAAGTTAAAGTCCTATGTAGCTTAACTTTGGAAAAGTTCCTTTTAACCACTGAGCATAAAAGGTATTTAGTCTAGTGTAATATGTAGATTTTTTTTGTATGATGTTGCCTTTTTTGATAGATGTACAAAAATATGAATGATCAAAATTTCCTACTTTGAACCTACTGTTTCTGCTTTGGTACTGGACTAGTACCCATCATTGGACCTAGATCTAAAATTCCAGTGAAAAGTTATATTTCTCGAAAAAAAACATCAAACCCCCGATTAAATATTTCCTTTTAAATAAAATCCAACTGCCAGGAAAACCGTTAATAAAAAAAATATCACAAACTAATGTTACGTATTTTTAACGATTCAAAAAACACCTTAATTTCTGTTACGAATATCTCAAACGTTTTCCTTATCCGCACATTTCTCAGCAGCATAATAGCTAGAAGGTTTTTTGTGTTTATCTGTAGTTTATTTACCTAGCTGACAAAAAATGTTGGAAATACTTAATATAGTTTCTTAATTATACCCTTAAGAAAATTTGCTTCTTTTCTGGTCAAAAAATGGTACATCATTTACCTATTTACCGAGTTTTCCAATGATTTTCTATTTTTTTAAGGAAAAATAGGTAGAAGGGGAAAGTTTGGTTGGACGGACATAGCGGGCGAAACGGACACTCTCAATATTTCGAAAATTACAATGTAAAACTGGATCTCTGATGGAGACAGCACCTATTAAATACGGAATTCTAAAAATTTCACTGTTTCGCTTCTGGACTCCAGTTGGTTCCGTTTTAGTTCAAGAACGTTCTTAAATACTTTATGGACTTGGTAGGCTACGACCGATCGAAGCTGGCACGTTTTTTTCTGACAGCGGAAAATTGTAGAACTTAAAATGTTTCAAAACGTCAATTATTTCATAAGTTTTGTGTAGCTAGTGCTGAGAATAATGTTTTATTAGAAGTGATTAAGTGACTGCATTTTGAACAGGATACCTTCGTTAACTTCCCCCATGGGAAGAAAAGCTTTTCCTTTCTTAAGTGCAGCGTATACTTAATATTTTTTACTCATGTAATTAAATATTTTTGAAGGTAAATGGTTATACTTTAAATTAATCAAGACTAACAATTTAAAAAAAATCTCTTGAAAACTAATTTTAGAGAAATCGTAACTTATGAACAATTTTTTCACTAAATTAAAATTCTAACATGCATTGGAAAAGGCATACATCAGTAACGGTACGTTTCTAGTAATACAGTTATTTTTTTTATAAAACCTTTCGAGTTCTAAACAGATCTCGAAGGTTTTACGATTTTCTAATATTTTTCGATTCTCTTTTTTGATTTTAAGAGCGAGTAAAGGCGCTTTATCCTTGGTCGATGACCAGAAATGATTGAGCTCTGAAATCCAAAACAGTTCAACTTAGAAAAATTAAACGTTAGTATCTTTAAATCCTTTTCCCAGCAAACATAAAATCGCATTAGAAATGATAGTTTAAATCGTTAACAATGTTAATGCGAATTTCAATTCCTATCGAATGAGTAAACGTTCGTAAGAATGGTTATTTGAAGTCGATTTAAATCGGAAAGTCCGCCTTGTTTGCAAATTTTTTCTCCCGCGCGTAATTCAAGAGAGAAAACAGTCTTGTTGTTCTCTCTGTGATAAGCAGTGCAACCAGATTTCTGAAAAATCAGAGGGTTCATTTGAGGGAGCAGCAAATATTGTCGCTGGCAACGGTTTGCATGATCCTTATTTCAAATCTGACTGTTCTAAACTTGACGCATCGATTACAATTCCAGATACAGATTTCCTTTTTTTTTTATTTGGTTAAGAGTGAGTATGGTGGGATGAAAGTACGACCTTGATGTTTTCCTACTTCAAAAGTAATTTTATAAAATATATAAAAATAGTTAACCTGCTTGCGTGCTTTGCTACACCTTGTTAAATTGATTGATAATTTTATATTAATTCGAATTTTGATTCATTACATCATTATTTCATATTCAAACTACTACATAATATAAAATCAACCCCATGATATGAAAGCTGCTACTTGATTTTTAAATTGGAATAAAAAAAATCTAATTTTCTTAGATAATTTTTTTAATTATCTTCAAATTTGATCTAAAATTTGTTTTCTTATCTTTATTTTGTATCTTAAATAAAGACTCTGTTTTTAATTATTTATTCCTAGTTCTTCTGTCTAATTAAAAATTTTAATCTCCGAAGCCAAATTTTATTCCATTAGCTTGATAAGTGTCCAAGTCATAAAAAAGTATACCCCCTGTCAAATAATCATGAAATCAATTTTCGTTCCCAAACCCCGTCTATGCCAGATTTGCCCGATAATTTCTCTCGGGAAGTTAAAAAAATGATTAGGTGCACCCTTGATCCATTTTTATCTCCCCACTGAAAAAAGAGCAAATCCATATACTCTCCAATGCCAAATTTGGCCCCATTTGCTTGAAAATTTATCGAGTTAAGCCATATATTGTAGGAGAGCCCCCCTCTCCCCTATTGATCTCCCCTCTGCACTGGATTGAGGGAGGCTTCCCGAATAACCATAAAAACATATTTCGTTCCCAGATAACCTCCCATACTGGTATGATTAATTTTACAGATATGAAAATAATAAAATAATGAATCTCGTACCCGAAAAGCTATGACCAAATTTGGTTTCGATAGTTCGAATAATTCTCGAGCTCTGCAATGAATTGTGTGTGATCTCAATCGAAACCACTCTAGCTGCTGGCCTTTTTCAGATGTGCTCTCGAGAGAACGTCAACGGTAGAGTTCTGGATTTGATTTTTATGAACAAACCAGATGTAACTGACATTGTTGATCCACCTAGTTCAATTTTACCCACTGATCGCCATCACAGACCACATGTTATAATATTTGATTTCTTCGACGATAATGTCTTGATTGACGACGATTACCGTCACGACCTTGATTTTGGAAGATGTAATTATGTCCCAGTAATTGAAACACTAGCATCAATAGATTGGACACACGTTATTGAACATCTCTGCCCTGATGAAGCTGTTTTCGTTTTCTACGATCATCTGCTAAGGATAGTTGCGCTTCACACTCCCAGAAAGCGTCCTTCCCGAAAAAAAATTGGCTGTTGCCATTTCTTTTTCGGTGGATGCATTTACGGGAAGATATCCATTGGAAGTTTCGTCGAAATTCCACGAAAGATTCGGGAAATTATAGTCACCAGCAACAACTACAATATCGTTTACAGCTGTGGCTTGCATTATGCCGTCAATGGCCGTACAGTGCGTCGCATAGGTAGACAGGTCGGTATTGGGACGGAATTAGACACAGCAAAAATACATATCTCTTTGATTCTGTTTGATTTTTACAACTACTTGCTCTAGGCGTTCGCAATTTTCAATAGGAAAAAGAGTTGCTTCAATGCTTTGCTTCACGGCAATTAGCACACCACCTCCACGTTGCAAATGACTTGTTCGTGAGTTGCAGTCACACCGTTAAATATTGTAATTAAGGGATAATTCAGAGTTCTTAATGTCGTCGCGCAGCCATGTTTCTGTCACCATAATAATGTCGTAATCAGAAGTCATCAGTGCAAGTAGGAAATCGTTGGTTTTTGTGCGCATTCCCCCTGCGTTCTGATAAAAAACGGTTTATCGGCGGTTCGTCTGCTGTTGATATGAGTTACTCGGGACATCGTCTACGGGATCTTGTTAGGAAGTTGTCGCGTTAATTGTAGAAGCGGGTGAATTATTTAGACCGGGGAGGCATATGGAGTAGTTTCCTGTTGTGGGGGTAATGCGGTGGCAAATCGGAGTGGGGGTAATGCTGCGGATGGTGGAGCTGTGCGATGGCTCTGGGGTACTGTAAGCTGTATCTGGGGTGAAGCGAGTTGAGGGGAAAACTTCAACAAATTCACGAAATCGAATCCCAGCAGGCCATGTTTCGGTTGACAGTGCCTTTTGTTTCAAGTCCAACGGTATACCAACTTTGTACGACATGAACGACAATGATCAAACGTCTGTTCCCTTCGGTATCAATTTAACAAGCATAACTTCCTTAACCCCCAAATGAGAACGCACCATTGCCAAAACTCGTTCTTCAGAAACTTATGGGAGAATGCCAGAGAGATACAGCCAGAAAAGTGATGAATCTTGTGTAGCTCCCTGGGTCTCCTGTGAGCGCACCGAAATTTCCAGGTCAGATGGATTGGTGCCAATTGCGCACAACTTTCGAGTGGGGCGGAAACTAGCTGGGTTATCAACGATGCTGTCTATTTGACGCCTTTTACTCGTGGAAGAAGGAGTAGCCGACCTACGAATTTCAAGGTTTGGTTTCGGTGTTGTGCAAAGCTTCACAGAAGTCAAACTAGTTCTTATTTCCTGGCGAATTTCCTTAAGAATGCTCTCTCGCATTTCTGTTTTCAAAGAATCTATAAGAGCCTCATGAGACGAGTTTAAGGACACCATCGCATTCTGGAATCTAGCTTTCGACAGAAGAGTTTTACTGAACAGGCATAACCACGTTATATGAGTGTTAGAGTCGATCATTTCCTGATAATTTTCTGTCATTCCTGAACATTGAAGACAGAAAATGGCTCGACAAAACCCGTTACAACTAGTAAAGTGACCTTCGAATTCTTTACCGCATTTTTCACACAGATGTTTAGCCATAATGATTTCTTATGCTACTTTCGTTACCCTAGTGACAAAGAGATGGCGCTGTGATCGGCAAAACGATGCGATAAAATATCTATTGGCACAGGATGGCACCACGGTACTCGATGACGTTTGTTGTATACCTACGGTCCTCTATGGTGTGTGACGAAGACAGCAGTTGCTGTGGCGTGCGATGCAATACTGTTGGGGGTTGAAGTGGGACGGGCTATTGTGATGATCGTAATCGGGTCGAAATAACAAAACAGCAAAACTGGATTGGTTTATTTCGATGGTTGCGTACAATGATTGAGTATTTAGCGGTGGTCACAAACTGTTCGGCTCAATGGTTCGGAGGTATTTTTCGATTTGATAATGGGCAGCAGGTGTTAGCAGTGGACGGTGGCTTTGGCGCAGGCGATAGCAATATCAGGAAGGAAAGTTGCGGGGCGAAGTGGGATAGCAAATGGAAGCGGACAAATGCTGTGATCTACCACTCTCTAGCCAATCACGCAAGAAATCTTATTTCACCTTTACCTGTATTTGCGACAGCAACTGGGCTAATTCCGTATGTTTCGGGTTCTGAGTTATCGGCAGATGATTTTGCGGTGCAATGATAGCGGTTTTGGGTCGGATTACAGCTGGAAATTTGTTTTCATCAGGAGCACAAATCGGGGTGTAAACAAACGAGAGCAGTGATACCAGAAAGATGGCTACCAGCTTGTCGTTACTATTCGATGCATAAACTTTGAAGTTAAAATGATTGGTATCAAATTCTGAACTTGTTTAATTACACTTCTTAAATAATCATTCTAAAGACAAATTAGAGGTTTTGAGTGTCAAGATCTGAGTTGTGAAACTAAAGGTTTGTGGAATTTCGGCCATGGATAAATATATTGAGAATTCTTCGAGAGAAATAAAATATAAATTTACTCATACTTTTTTGACCAGGAAATTATGCCGAAGCTTCTTACAGCTTTTTGCATCATTCTTCAACTTATAAACACTGATTTTATTAGTAAAAGTGTCTGGTTGTCAGGTAAGAATAAACAAATACAAACGACTACCATGACAGAAAATGAAATCTTTTTCAAAGTTGGAGTACCGCAATCTGGGGGAAACATTGCCTAACTCTCTGGCTTAACGTCATGAAAAAAATCCTAATACAATGTTCAAATCAAGAAAATTAAATCTTCCAGAATTTTCAGTTATTTCTAAAATTTGAACCAATGATGAAGGTGAGTTTTCTATTTTATTAAAAAAGGCATCATTATCCAAATTTAGCTACCGACTTTTTAATATTGTCAAAGTACTTAAAAGTAAATAATCAAATAGTAGGGGACAGTGGGGTATCTTGGGCCACTTTTTTGTTTGGTTTCGTAACTGCTTTATTATAAAAGATAAAATGAAAAAAAAAATAAATGGAAAGTTGCTCTACAATTTTAAGGTATCATTAAACATTTTTTATTAATTTTAAATACATTAATTTCACGAGATCTGACTGTTTTAAAAAAAAGTATTTTTTTTTTATTTTGATAAACTGTGGGGATACGTGGGCCACTAAATTCAAGTTGACTAGATAACGTGCAAAGTTTATGAGTTGACCCAAAACTGAAATTTCATAATTCATTTAGTCATTTTAAAGCAATTTTAGACAAGGATATAAAAAAGAGAATTGTGTATGATCGAATAGTTCCTAAGACCTGGCTCACGAACGTTTCGGCAAAATTCCATATATAGGATTTATGTTCGTCTCTATCGCATTAGGAAAGATGGACAAATAATTTTTCATAACTCTTTATTTGGCATAAGAAAACTTTGCAGATAATAATAACGTATTTTAAGTTCTAAATGTGTATAAAAATACCAAAATATAGGTGGCCCAAGATACCCCACCAGCAATGGTTTATAAATTGGTTGCGTTTGTGTAACTTATTGATGTTTCATCAAAAATTCCTTTTCAACGTGAAAGAACATGATAAAACATGATCATGAACATGATCATAAGCGTATGAGCATATTTTGTTATGTACTGTAGGTCTTCTACGGATGCAATTTTGCGGGTGCTTTTTTAATTATGTAAGAACATTTTTATTGGCTAGTTAAATAAAAGAAGCATAGGATGCATAAATAAATAAACAACATATAGATAAACATGCTTACGCAAAGCGACGACGATGACAGTTGGATTGGGATTTTTATCTAAACACACAGCTGAGATATTTAGAGTGGCCCACGTTTCCTCATGGCCCACGTTACCCTACTCTCCCCTACCAAAATATTTTTTAATGCTTTTTTTATTTCTATTCATGCAGCAAAAACACCTCACAAAAATTCCGACATCATCACCAACACCCCCTCCCCCATCCGAAAATGAAATAACGAATATACCTATCGTTATTTTCCTTTTTTTCTCATTCGATTAAAATGCATTACTACATGGTAGCAGCCAAAAATTCTAGGTTGAGAAATTTACCAGAGAAAATAAAAGAACATTTATGGTGTGACGTTATAAGAAAACATTATGTGTACCCACCTATTCACGAACAGACTTTAAATTGGTTTTTAATCCGTTAAAAACCGGAAAATGAGAGAATAAAAGTAAACCAGCGATCGGTAGAACACATTTCGCGACCCAAATCTGGGCCAGGGAGTGATTGCCTGCCGAAAAAAAAAAGTTAATAGCATCGCGGCACTCCATCCGCATCAAAGAATTCCCCGCACAAAGAAAACAAACCTGTATAATAACTTCATAATGTTTCCGTAATCCGCCAGTAAAGCCACTCACAGACGACGACGATGCGATGAAATGGAGTAAATTTCCTCTCAACCAATTCAATATTAACGACTTTGTACCTACTGATATGGGGCGAGGCGAAGCTCCTGTAGTTACTTGTACGGTAGTGTTGCCGTCTGTTTACTTGTTCTTCAACTTCCCGATAAGGCCACTTTAATACTAAAGATGATCTCACAGCCAGCCAGCAGCCACATTGAGAGTGTAGTGTGTACATGGGGGCATTTTCCACTTTTCCCATTTTCCCTTACCCAGGCACACAGACAGAACAGATTACAAATGGGTATGTGCCGAACCAGAAGCTGCACGAGTGTGTTTGTGTAATGTTGTGGCGTCAAGCAACAATGAAGCTCAGTACGTTCACCAACCAGAGTGGAAAAAAAGAAAAACATTATAATAGAATGGCATTGCTGCGAAAATCGTGTGCAGCGACAGCTTTTCAACGGAACTCGGAGCACATCGTGGAAAACTCAGTCATGCAACATCCGTTGATTGGAACCGCCCGGAAGTCCTGGGATTCGCTTTATGGTTTTCTGGTATAGTGAGAAGAATGGCACCGAATATTGAGTTATGTTATGTAACATTCTAATTTAAGGGAGGAGTTCCCAAAAAAAAATCTAGAAAAAAGACATCTCAAACTCAATTGCACTATGGATGACCGCTCTGTGCTGCAGGGCTTTAGTGACAAGGATAAGCAAACGTGTGGGTGTGTACTCAACCATATGTATGTGACAACAATGAGTTCTCTAGTCTTAACCATAACAGTCATCAACCACTCACACCCAGCACGTTACCCGTGGGATTTAAACGTTAATTCTCTGTACCTATTTTAGATTTTAAACTAGGGGTTTCATTTTACAAAAGGACACCCGAAGCTAAAACGTCCAACAAAAACTTCAATTCGTAGCAGTTTAACAATGGTAGAAAAAATTGGAACAAACCTGGGGAGAAAAATAAAATAATCAAGGATCAGCTGGGAAAAAAGGGCATTGAATTGAAGCGAAAAAACTAATCCGTTGCCAGAATTTTGAATTTACTTCGAATTTAATTCATAGATATCATCTTAATGAAAAAAAATCAAATAGGGTTCTAAACATGGTAACAAAAAGTGCTATGAACTGGCACAAAAACAGAAATTTTGAAAACTTATTTCAAAACGAAAATTCTATCCAACTATTTCGACAAAATTTGGTGTGACATAGAAGTATACCAAGGGTTTTCCACTTATCTTAGCAGAAAATACGTATTTGTACAATATATAAACTGGCAGACAACTGAAAAAAGTAATCATCCATCATTTTTCAGTATCCAACAGTTACTTTCCAGACTTCTTGAATTCCATTGTGGAAACCTACATATTTGTCAAGCAAAGATACTTTTCTGCTGCTGATTCATGATGCTGATTCAAGAAAATCCAATACGCTTACTATTAGAACTCAAGAAAACGCAGATAACGGATAGGAAACAAATTTGAGATACCTTAGAGCAAGTTCACTGGTGTTGGGAAAAAGTGGATGAAATTTTGACATTTTGAAAATTTTACCACGCAGAAATGTTTTCAAGATCTCTGTATTTTAGATTCATGCCAAAAGTGACAAAATTTCTACCATTTTTTCCCAACACCAGTGAACTTGCTCTTACGTAGCCTATGAATATACACGCAAAATAATCCACACGTCGTAGCTACGTGAAAAACTACATAATTTTTATCAAATTGATTTTTATGGAGCTTCTTTTCTATGTTTAATTAATGCTTAATGAAATTCAGCTACAGCTTACGTGAATTTTAAATAAGTTCGAAGTGATGTGAAGATGAAGAAGACGTAAGATAAATTTAGCATGGAAATGAAACTTGGGATTTTGGATTCAATAAATGTTTTTTTTTCTTCTGGTTTTAACAGATACAATAGATATACATAACTAAATTTAATTTATTTTAACTATTCTTCGATACACTGCAACCATTATCACTGCACTTCTTTCTACTGCCCTTATTGTGAAACGGGACTACATTTGCGCTAGCAGTCCAGTTTACTTTGTTTTCTAAAATCCTGAAATCGAAAAATACTCAATAATAATATAAAAAATATATATCTACAAATGATAAACAATTCACCATTTACGAAGCATAACTTTAGCCTACGCCATTTGTTTCAGTACGTACGAATTTTACGTGTTTTACTTTTGCGGGAATCAAATTATATATTATTAGTTTGACTTACTCTTTTTCGTTCGATCTACAAGGACTTCAAAATTTTAGCATCAATAACGGCAATCAAGGTTCCGAAAAAAAACCACGAAATAACCGGAAAAACGTGTAACACAGTTTTCACATCTCAAATAAACTCAGGTGATTGATGCCAGTTCTTTTTTTTTTATAAGAATTTGCAACCAAACGCTTGAGAAAATTCCTAAAAATGGATTCAAGATATCATTCTTTTGGATTTTACGTGAAATTCATGAGAAAAAATATCAGATTCACATAGAATCGATGGGATACTTCAAAAGACTACTACGTGAATAATACCGTAAAACTAATTTTCAAATTATTTTAAGTGTAAGACTTCGTTCGATTATGGCAACATTGGATTTTGGCAACATTCTTTTAGCCAACATCTAATTTTGGCACAATGTGCCGATTAATTTATAATAACTTTTCTTAATATTGTCCGCTTTTACATGACTTATTTAATTTTTAAAATCGTCAGAACATTATTTCAACAGTCCTGAATGTTGATGAAATATATCAACAATAACAAAAAGAATATAAATAATAAATAGCTGAAAAATGTCGAAAAACTTACGCAAATTACTCGGAATTGAAAAAATCTTTTTGTGTGTGGTCATTTCAAGTGCACAGCAAGAGACTGCATGGTCACGACCAGACATTCCCGGTGCATGTTCCGTATACCCAATGGAACCAGATTCTGAGTAATACAAAAAAAAACATAATGCGACCACTCTAAATACTCGGGAATCTAAAACTAGGGATCAAGTTCTGTAAACTTTATTTGTAATGTCCAGACATGTCCCAGATAACCTTAAATTCAATAGAGTAACGTTTTCTTGACATAAGCTCGTGGCATCTGGAAAGTTAATATGAAAATAAACACTGGCCATTTTATAACCCCCCATGGGGTGTCCATTTTACCCGCACTATATGTTTTTTGTAAACAGTTGTTGTAGATCGAAAACAACATCACCACCTGAAAGTGCTCGAGGGATTTGTTTTTGTTTATTATTTTCAGCGCTTGACAACTCCGTGTTCCATAGAGTGTCTCTAATAGCCTCTAGTGATTCTGTGATAGGGTGGCCATAAAATTGGCACTACTTTTTAAAGAAATAAGTTAGATTTAAGGGGGTGTCCATTTTACCACCCCTGTCCATTTTACCCAAACTTCCCCTAAGCGACCTATTTCCTTGTCTACTAAACTGAAATTCGAAATCAGAAATAGATTGATGGTCGAAAAAAACACCCGTTTATGAATAATCGTCTTGTTCGGATTCAAAATAACGAAATTATTTCTAACATTTATAAAAGTTAATATAAACGACAGCTTGTTCTGTCGTCTGGTTAAAAACTTTAATCCAGGAATCAATTGTCCGTTTTGTAAAACACCCGTGGATGAATTTATCGCAGAAACATTGAACAGTTAATATGGGCGACCCATTTCTCTCAAATCTCGTGTTTGCATATTTGCCTCGATGTGACGCCTAATAACGTAACTATTGCAAAAACGTTATTAATTATTATCGACGACCCCTTTTGCCGTGCCATTGTTAAAATTTGACATCTGAAATGAATGACCTGTGCCGTAAAAATCCTATTTGAAAATTTTCATCTCAATCCAATGTATAATCAAGACAATATTTGAAAAACAGTGAACAAATAATATGGACGACCCCTTTTGCCAAAACCTCATCTAAAGTTTAACATCTGAAAACTGTAAAGCGTCCCTGAAAACACTTATGTGCAAATTTGAATCTCAAACCAATGTTTAATAACACCAATCCTGGCGAGCATCCATGCAATATTCTAGCTCTCTAGGTCTCAAGACGACTGAGTCTATAGAGGACAATTAAAAAAACCAAACAAACGTATAGAAATTGCTTTTTAAATGTAGGGCCTAGATGATAAAGCTAACAAACTTTTTAAAAATATGAATTATAAGAATGGCATGGATTATAAGTGAAAAGTGTGAAAAATGTTGAAAGAAACCGTTCGATTTTGGCACGTCTCAATTCTGGCAGATCAAAATTCTCGAGCGTGTTGCCAAAAACGAAAAGGGTTTGTATACTGTCAGTGACAAAAGTTGAAAAATAAAGTCTGTTCATTAAGAGTACTATGCAGTTATTTAAAATAAAAAACTAAGTCAACATATATGTTAAGCCCATTTCATTTCTCATCACCAAATTTTAAAGGGACAAAATTATGTAAGTAACCGTATGAGAAAATAAGAGATAAATTTATCAAATTTTAAAGGATAACAACTGTTCTAAGTTGTTATCCTTTAAAATTTGATAAATTTATCTCTAATTTTCTCATACGGATACTTAATAATAAATATTGAAAATAGCAATAACTGTCAAATCAAAGATCAATATGACCACTAGACCGCTGCAAAAAATGACTGCTGTTTATGTCTTTTGGGCTACCAAGCATCAGTGTAAAATTTAAAATGATTTGGTTGATTTTTGAGTTAGCGCGACGTTAATTTGTATGGAAGAAGAAATTTGATTTGGGGAGCTAGGAAAGGGAGGAGGTTCCATTACAATTTTTAACATCACTTGAGAACTAATAAAGCAAATGGAACTCAATTTGGCATGGCAGAACATGTGTTACGAGAAATGGTTGTATGATTATTAGAGACCTCTCCATCCTTCCATTGGGGATATCGAAAGTCATAAGGAGGATTTATTTTTCTATAATTTGGTAGTATAGCTTATGAACCAAATTTGATATTTATAAAAGAGTTTTTGGATACGAAAAATAAGGTGATTATGAGGAACACCTAGCTCTTTCAAGAAGTAAGGGATAAAAAGGGTAAAGGTAAGTGGCTCCCCATGTAAGTTTTTTTGGCATATTATTCGAGAACTTATCAATCAAATGGGAATTTATTTTATAAGAGGGATAGTATGCGTAAGAATATTTTGCATTACTTGAAATGTTTTCAAACATTTGGAGCCATATGTGGCATATGTGGTGAAAAGATGTTATTGAAATAGGTATTACCTAACAATATTTTTGAGGTAAGTTTGTGAGCCCTTGAACATTTGAAAAGGTAAATGTAGGACAATTCATACCTGTATAACAAACATTTTGGCATAACTGAAGAACTCACTGAGGTTAGTAAAACGGAGCAAAATTTCAGATCCTGAAAAACCAACTTATATATATCAATTTCAGTAAATAATAAGCAATCATCTTTGTTTTACAATTCGAAACTTCAGCTGCAGCTTTCATTATGCTTGCTTGTGAATTTATTGAAATTAACAATATTCAATTTATGCCTACAAAAAATCAAAATTTAATTAATTTAACAGATTTGATTTATGTTTGGAAGGTGTAGCAAAGAGCACCGGGTCAGCTTGCATTTTATAATGCAAAAATAAGAACTGTACTCGAAAAAAAAAACTGAAACTCAGTCTTCTGCAAATAAATTATGAATGCTTGAATGAGAATTGATAAACTGTTAGGTAAAACCAAAAACCGCACCTAATGTTGATAAAATTTTGTAACAAGCACAATAGTGCTTTTTAAGATAGCTTTTTTCTCCAAGGGATTTACCCTTAGGTGGCATTCTTCCCTATTTTGAGATAGCTTCAAGACGAAAAAGGCAATAGACGAAAATGTTAGAGAACTTTTGTAAATATTCAGAATTTCCTCATTACGAGACCCCAAAACAGCTGAAAATATCCTCAACACACGTTCATGTGATAAATTCGTTCGAGGAGACCTGCAGGATCTAGCGGTGAGTTAAAATTTAAATAAAAGCAACTGAAGTGGCAGCAAAAATAATAATGTCATTTCTTAATTTTTCCCAAAAAAAAACCTGTGCAAAATTTCAGCTCAATCGGTGTTTATTGGGGTGACTCAAAGTGCCCAAAATTTAAAATATTTGACCCTCAAAAATCACCAAAGAATGTCGAGAAAATCGGAGTAATTGACCTACAAATACAACAGAACAGAAAACATCGAGATCAGGTGTTATACAGTAAAGCAATAAAAAAAAAATACATATATATACAATTTTTCTTCCTCGAATGCGTTGTGTATTCGATATTTTCAATTCAATTTCTTCAATGGACCTCCGGAATTATTAATCTGGTTTAAAAGCCAAATTTTTTAAATGTGGTTTGGGGCGAGTTGATATTTATATTCAAAGCCAATACTTAAGCATTCCGTACACACCAAATTTTATTTGGCTGAAAATCAGCAAATTATACTAGATTTTGACTTTTCAGCCAATTTTCAGCAATATGAAAACAATCAGCAAACTCAATTGCTGGAAATCACAAATTTCAACTGCTCCAAAATAGGCTATCCAAATAGCATAACTAACAATTTTATTATAAAAAATCGGAAACTTTTCAATCAACAACTCATGAGTTTTAAAGTCGACAATGAAAGATTTTCGAGGGGATTGTGTTTTTTTACGATTTCCTTTTTATCGTAAATTTTTCAAAAACACGTAAACTTAGACATCTTAAAGAGGCAAGGTAGTCCTTTCCATAACCAACAAAACACTGCCAAAATTTTGCATATCCGAACTCGAGGAATGTAGATATCACCGATATGAAGTGCCCGGATTCTTAATGATCATAGCTTTAGAAATCATCCTGAGTTTTTGTTTCCAAAATTCTTAAACTTAATTCTTTTCCAAAACTTCAAATTGACGATTGAAAACTAAAAATAAGACACATTATTAGAAATTCATATTTCAATTCTGATTAAAAATAAAAAAATTGAATAATGAATTCAAATTGAAACCTAAGACATCAAATATAAAAAAAAACAAGATTAATGATTGAGAGCTCTGAATCAAATTTAAATTTCTGGCTAATATCGAAATATTGATCCGGAATCTAAATTTAGAAATAGTTTTTTTACATTTCATTATCGTCATATATCAGTAATTCAGATAAAGCTCATAAATTCGTGATTTCTATTTCGTTAAGGAATTCAAAATCCAAGAGATTGCAGACTTACAGTTTTGATTGTTATTTCAATTCCAAAATTTAAAATTTGAAACCAAAATCAGTTAGTTTTTATTTTTGAAAATAAAAACATCAACTGGATTTTATTTAAGGAATTCATTTTTACGAAAAGAAAATTTGAGGATATCGAAACATGTAATATCCTGTTAAAATATTTAATAATACTATTATAGCAGTTTTATCAAGAAACAAATTTCAAACTGAAACTTTTGAATCGAGATCAGGTTTGAACCGCAAAACTTCAATAAATCAATTTTACTTTTAAAAATTTTAGTAATTCGTATAAATGGTTAAAATCTTCGAATTTCCTCGAGAGTGTGATAGATAAGTTATTTGATTTGAACATAGAATAAATTCTTTTTAACATTTCGAAGGTACAAAAAATTATTCTTTGTTCAAATCAAATAAGCTAAATTCACCACATTTTAGAGCAAATTCAAAGATTTCAACCATTGAAGATAGTATGTTTTCTAATTTGTTACTAAAGGATTCTTTAAACAAATCTAGTTTACCATTTTACAGATTTTCGAATGTATTTCCAAATTTGTCCATCCTTATACATGAAACTTTTAATGTATAAGAACTTAAAAATGGTTTTCTTTGATTTTTTTTTTAATTCGTGCATTGTTTGAGCAAATATAGATACAAATAGGTCACCTAAACCCACCCCCATGTAAGACTTTTCTTCATACGGCCCTGCTTGTGTTTATTATTTAAGATTTTTTTGGATTCTAAGTAATGGCCTACGCTGTATTAAACATATTAATGATTCAATTTAAGGGTTTCCAGTTAAAGTGTAAAATAGACAATTATTTTATTTTTCCATCGTAGAACTGTCATTTCAAATAAAAGGTTTGGCAAAATAGAAAGCAAACATTGTCAATGAAACAAACAATTCAGAGATACGTGGTTTATTTATACTTTTCCAGTTGATTTGTATGAATACTTTCAAAAAGTTAAAAAAGATAAAAGTTTTTGGAGTTGTGTCAAAAAGCCAGGACAAGGAAAAAGGTCCTATATGAATAACCGATTATTACAAAATCATCCCGATGAACTATCAAAAGACTGAGGGACTATTTTCTAGGATGCGTCTATACACCTATTTTTAATTTGAGAAACTTGAAAATTCACGCAAATTGAACTGTCTAATATGCATATTTGACCCTTGTTTAAGTATCTTTGTTGGTGCAAAGTTTATGTTCTTATCTAGTTATATTTTGTGTTTGTACTAAATCAAACGTGATAAATTAAAAAACATGCAGAAGAAAATCTATTAGGCCATCCTTTTTTAATTTACAGGCTTTTCGAATTGGAATTGTAATTATCCTTTCTATTTCAAATAAGTACCAAAAGTAGCCAGGTGACACTCTGTATGAGAAAAATAAATAATTACCTGTCACATCCAATGCTACCGTGGGGTTAATTGCTGTCTCAGAAAAATCCTAGGATCCTTTTTAATTTTCTAAGCATAAAGATTGTTTTTAATTGGACTTTTTTTCCTAATCCGGCCTCAGGAATCCTGTGGCTTCGAAGAACTTTATTTTTTGTCAACTAACCCAAGGAACGTAAAAATATCCTTCTCCGAGTTGAACCATTTTCTTGGTGTATTTATCTACTTATTTTGCCCTCACTCAACCCTTTTGAAAACACCCGTGGCGCAAAGTGAGGTTTGTTGATTCAGATTGAGAGCATGTTGATGACATTGTTGTTGATAGCTCTGTGTGTGCAAAACAAAATCCATTCGAGAAATCACTTTTAAGAAAGTGTTGAGATATTACATTTGAAGCGGTTTATTTTAAATGTGAATTTTGTTATAAAATCAGGAAAAAATCATTGTACTGGAACTGTAACACAATAAGATAACTTAAACTAAAATTTGAATTTCAAACTCTTTTGATCTGAATACTGACAATTTTTTTTTATTTCATTCATCTGCTTGAAATGCTCTAGTGCTCAATTTAAATAAATATTACTAGTTTCAACATTTAATTTAAAATCCTTTTTCAAGTTTATATATTGATCGATAGCACTGATAGCAAAAAAAGAGCACTGTTAACTCGTATTTTCAAACGGTTTGCTTTTAATGAAGTCGCTCATGTAACGCAAACCGGTTGATTCCGTTTTTGGCAATTATGCAAGTCTATAAGCTGAGAGAATGTCTTCAAGCCTTCCATTTCAGTCTCAGAACCGAAACGCTTGAGAATGTGTCTCGGAATGTGGTTTGGATTGTGGTTTGTTTTCTAATCGACGACAACAAGAGTTACGAGCTGACGAAGACTTATTGAATGGAACTGTCGTTTTGATAATAGGATCGGTATCGATAAGCGATCTCGGTTAATTAGAAGCTGGAAAAGGTAAGCATCTGTTATGAAACGAACCACTATTTTTAGGGTCCTTCGTATTGAAAATTTTTTTGAAAAGTTTCAAAGCTTACTTAGAACTACATTCATTTCTCGACGTTTCAGTAAATTTGTTAAAAAAAACTTGAACGTAAAATGTTAAACCTTACAATCTGATTTTCATTAAAAATGGTATCTTAAACAGTAATATTTCAAATTTTTACATGAATATTTTAATTATGTTGAACACATACAATACATGCTTTTTTTAAATCAGTTTGCATTCTTTTATACTTGAACTTTCTGAAATACCCTTGCTATCCTATTCGCGTTATGTTTCAACTTGGTTTCCATGATTGAAATGAGTCGAGATATTTCAAAGAAGTTCAAATCAAATTCAATCAATATTTGGGCTTAAGGTCTATAAATAAACGCAATAAAGCAACTTTCAAGAAAATAAGTTTGCTGTTAACCCCCAAGAAGATATCAACATCACTTTCACTGTCATTTGTCATATTTTGTTTGAATAAATTAAAAAAAAGCTGTTCTATCATTCACACAGAAAGAGTGCTCTCTGGAGCCACTTTAATGAATATCTATCTAATATTACTGTATGCACTGTTAGCATCTTTTGATTTAAAGGGTAATATGCAAAAGTAATCTGAAGAATAAATTAAATTATTCAAAAATTTTACTTTATAAACTTTTCAAAATTTTACACAAAATTGTTTGAATGTATAGAACAAGATTTTTTTAAGTAATACTGCACAATTTTATTTAAGTTTTATAAAAGTCCCAAATGAAGTTTAAAATTATTTATTAAACGTGACACAAGGCGTTATCTTCTCAATTTCTTTGTAAACTAGATAAAAACAAACATCTCGCTTCAAGAGTGAAGGGATCATCGTAAATTCACTCTTCTGTGTATTTGCTAGAATATTTTAAATGTCTTTCCAATGATATTGCATTTTAGAAAGCACATTGTTTTTTTATTTCTATAATCTAGAAAACTCTGTTGGTGTATAGAAATCATTACTTTTTCGTCAAAATGGTAAAAGAATAATTAATTCGCACATAGAGCATGTAATAAACTTTTATCATGAAAAATCTTGTGTTAACATTTGTTTTTTTCATGTTTTTGTTGATTAATCAAAAAAAATTTTTTGAACAATATTTAATAATACTGGATTTTTAACAAGTTTCTTGAAGAAAGAAGAAAGATGAGCTCAAGTGTTAAGAAAGTTTTTTTTTACCCAACTCTCTGTAATGTAATAAAATGTCATTTGAATTCATGTGATGTGATGTCATGTCAAGTGAAAAAAAATTTGATTCTTAGGTGATAGGTCTAATTTTAATAAAATTCCTCACTAGAAATACCACACAGTTGAATATTTGGTGATCAACATACCCACAAAAATGAGTTCTTATGTGTGAAGTCTGTTTGCAATCGATTGTAGTTCTAGAAATAATGTTTCAATTCTTACGAGTAAAAGTATAGATAGAGGTGATGCTCTTACTAACGCAATTGAATCACTCTCTGGAGCCACTTTTCTAGTTATCTCATTTGAACCAGACAATTAAAATTTTCGTTTATGGCATATTAAGTAGGGGAGAGTGGGGTATCGTGGGCCATGGGGAAACGTGGGCCACTTTTAATATCTCAGATGTGTGTTGAGATAAAAATCTCAAACCAACTGTCATCGTCGTCGCTTTGCGTGAGCATATATTCCTATATGTTGTTGACTGAAATACGCATCATATGCTTTTTTTATTTATCAAGCTAAAAAAAGTTAGAAAAATTTACTTTCATAATTAAAAAACACCCCCTAATTCCATCGATGGGGAACCTAAAGTGCATAACAAAAATGTGCTCATACGCTTATGATCTCAGATTTGTCATGATCTTTCACGTGGAAAAGGAATTTTTGATGAAACATCTATAAACACACAAACGCAACCAATTTGCAAATCATAACTAGTGGGGAATCGTGGGCCCCACATCTTGAATCACCTATATTTTTATGATTTTATACACATTAAGAACTTAAAATACATTTACCTATCTGTAAAGTTTTCTTATGCCAAATGAAGAGTTAAGAAAAATATTTTGTTTTTCCTATGGGAATTCCGGCTTGCAGTCTTTTTTTTTTCAAGCAAAAACGATTTTTGTTTTTATAAATCCAACGTTTCAATCCGTTTTGGATCTTCTTCAGGGACTGAAAATGTATTTTTATAAAGTATTTTACCGATTACAAATATGTGAAATTTACCTAAAAAGTTTCGTTTTCTTGTTGAGGTCGACTCGGCTGGTCGTTTTGAAGCTGTCTTTTAATTGTGAATAGTTTTTCATGGATAAAATCCGTTTGTCTGGTGTTTTTGGGATAGTTTTTCCTCAGCATCAGAATATGCACAGTAGGGTGGCCCAAAATTGTACTATGTCTGGGATTTTGGGGGCTCAAGCTTCAAGTGATAGCTTAGGGTGTAAGAAACAATATTTTATATGGCGACGACTCATAAAAATGATATTTAGAGGTCGCACTGGTTCGATTTTTGGAAAAAGGTCATTTTTTCGACATTTTGTCCTAATAACATTTTCAGATCTTGAAAAAGTATCAAACATGTGTCTCTTATATTTTTTGAATTTTCTTTATAATGTAAGTTTTAAACTAAAAATGTATTGGGACTGTTTTGGACTCTCAATTGGAATGTATGATTTTTTGAACTACGCAATACTATGAATTTTTGTAAAAAAAATTATTAAAATTAACAAAAAAGTGTACTTTGGATCAAGATTTTTAATCAATATTGAATTCAAAAGATGCGTGAAGTTATGATGTGCAACTTTGAAGAAGAAAGTGTATAGCTATGGTTTGTCGTTTTCAAGTAATTCAAGTTTCACTGTGGAAAAAAGTCACAATTTTCAAATTTTTGCTAAGAATTGCTTTATATTATGATGTGGATAAATTTCGATTAATCTAAGAACCAAATAAACTCCTTATACCAAACTTTTTCATCTTTTTATCGATTCTTAAATCACCAGAAAGAACCATTCCGAATTTCTAGATTTTTTTATTGATTGAAGGTCGTGTTACCCATATTTGGGGTGACGGTTTGGTCACCACATTCGAATGTGTTATGGCTACAACTACTAAATAAATTTAAAATAAAAATCTAGAAACTAGTCATGGTTGTTTCTGCTGATTGAAGGATCGATAAAAGGATGAAAAAGTGTTATATAAGAAGTTTAGATTGCTCGAAACTCATCCACATCATAATATAAAGCAATTCTTAGAAAAAGTTTGAAATTTGTGACTTCTTCACTCAAAAAAACTTTAATAACTTTTTAATGACAAGTAATAGCTACACACTTTCTTCTGCAAGGTTGACATCATAACGTTGCGTATCTTTTAAATTCAATGTTGATTGAAAATGTTAACGCGAAGTACACTTTTTTGTTAATTGTAAATTTTTTTTCACAAAAATTCATAGTATTGCGTAATTTAAAAAATCATACATACAAATTGAGAGTCCAAAACAGTCCCAATAAATTTTTAGTTTAAAAATTACATTATAAAGAAAATTCAAAAAATATTAGAGACACTTGTTTGATACTTTTTCAAGATCTGAAAATGTTATTAGGACAAAATGTCAAAAAAATGACCTTTTTCCAAAAATCGAACCAGTGCGACCTCTAAACATCATTTCTCTGAGTCGCCGCCATATAAAACATTGTTTCTTACACCCTGAGCTGTCGTTTGAAGCTTGAGCCTCCAAAATCCCAGACATAGTACAATTTTGGGCCACCATAATGCACAGTCTTCACTTTTCACTTTTTGTTTTGTTGTTGTTAAATGTCAGCTTGTTGTGTGTTTTGTTTTGGGTGGTGTTTTTAATTTTGTTTTCTGTGTTTTGGATCTTCGTTTATTGATTGTATAGTTTTGAAAATGTTAGAATATGTAGGGTGGATGTTTTCAGTGTCTTTTGTAATGTTTATGGCATTTTTTGTTGTTTTAATGTGGCAGCTTTCCAGCATTCGTAATTTTCCTTGGTTGTCTCCCCTGTCGATGATCCGAACTCCATCGATGTCGAACAGGTGGTATTACCGGTTTTCGTATCAAGAATAATCAAACGGTCAATTCAAATGAAACGCAATATAATTCAAAAAATCCAGCATCACCTGTGTGGTAAAAAGACAAGGAACAACTGGAAATATGATATCGAGGCATTTCAAGGTTGCAATAATGACAGAGGCACAACTTCCGCGCTATTAGTCAAGTCAAAAGTGAGTCAAAAGTGTGCCACATACCTAGTCCCAAAATCGGTAGACAGGAACTAAATTACTACAAAATATCGGAAAAGTGAGCACAAAGACATAACGTTTGGCAAAGCTATGGCTTGACATCCAAATTCAATCACGTGCAGCAGCTATCCATGGTCTCAGCATACTTCTCCGCCGAAGACTGGGTAAAGTAAGGATCACGATTTCCTTTAAAACAAGCAGAAGATGGTCATTATTTTACTGTTATGAAACAGGTAATGCAATATTAACTTAAAATAACGATTGAGTTATTGTGACAAGCATACTATTTTGATCCCAGGTTTCATAAAACACACTGAACCATCCTACTCAGTGTGGTCTACTACGGCCACTCGATTTCCAAGCCGAGTTCTCCGCTAATGAAAAGGTAAATAAATGCTCACGGATTGCCAATGCCACAAAGCCAACAGAATACCATCATTCCTTTTCTGTTATAACACAGGTTTCCTAAGACACAGTGAACCATCTTAATCATTGCATGCTAGAAGCATCTCAAGGTACCGGCACGTGCAAACATCTTGTTGGAATCGCAAAAGCCCCATCGAGGTAACGAAACTAATTCTTAACTCGCTAGAAAACATAACTCACACAGCATATTTAGGGCTTTTGTATAGGTGCTGAGAAGCCGTCTCGACCCTCTCCAAGCATATATTCAGCTGTGTGGGTTTTTTCGAATTGGTGTTTATGAAAATAACCAATCAGTGCTCGGTAATCGTGTGTTCGCTTCCCTGATCAGTCGACTGTCAGTGCGTCGGGTTTGTTTATCGCTCGGGTGTGAAGAGTGCGAAGAAAATTTCATTCCTCGGCTCATTGATCGAGAATTCGCTGGTTCGTGTAAAAGGAATGTGAGATAGTGCATTGAGAAACCCGTAGCACACGCTTGCGAGCGATTGCTTATTGCTGAAGGCGTCGGAAAGGTCAGCTCAGAGGTGTGAAGAAGTGACAGCATATGCACGAAGAGAAGTGTGAGTGTGATCCACAAACCGAAGAGTAAATCGGTGTATCCGGGGAATTGTCGGTGTTGGAGAAACCTTGAGTTTCTATACCCGCTCAGAGAGCGACGATGCATTTATAAATCCAATAAGAATCGGGTGCAAGGCGCATGAGATTCACAAGCGGGACGAGGAGCGATTCATAGGAACACAGAGCAACGAAAATCCAGGATGAACCCAGCGAATTAATCTTATTCAGGTAATTTAAATCTACGGAAAATCCACTGATGTTTACTTGTTGTGTCACTGATATATATTCTGGGTCAAATATTGATGAGCAAGGGGAAAGGGGTGATTATTGTTTCTATATGTTTACATTGCACTCTTAAACAAACATTTGGCACTGATGATGATGAGCATTAATCCATGCATCTCAGGACGATTTGGTCAATGAATTCGGTTTATAATAGCAAGGTTTGATTGACGAATTACGCATGTCGTCGGGTCAATAATTTCATTAAAGATATAGTCGGTTTGAATTACGCAATTATAGAGAAGGTTAACAGTGGTTCATAGCTATCTCATGGTCCAAGAGTGCAGTTTGTTGTCGAAGTTTTGCTATTGGGTAATCCGTTTTTATGTATCCTAGGTCCCACAAGCGTTTTAGTTCGTTAGTTTGGCAGCGGTGTTGTGACATTCGTTGTTTTAGTTTCACGCTTGTGAGACCTATATAGCATGCCTTGCATTTTTCACCATTTTCTTCTTGAGTGTCTTCCTCTTGATTCTCATCATTATTTTACCATGTTCCTTTACATTTTATTTTGTATATGACGTTGGTGTTTTCGTCATATGGTGTTTTGTCTTTTACAATTGGAAATAGTGATCCGATTGTTTTTGTTTGTTTGCATGCTACTCTTGTGTTTTTATAATCTGAGTGCAATGTTTTAATAATTTGTGTTGTAAGGTTTTCGATATTTGTTAGAGAACGGTAAATGTATTTTTCTGTATTTTCGTTCTCGTTCATAGTTTCTTCTGGTATCGTTTTTTCATATGATTTGTTAATGATTCGGTTTATGAGAGACATAGGGTAGTCATTCAAGCTAAGTTGTTTCCGAATGATATTATTAGCTTGGATGGTTCCTGAATGTGATGAGAACTTCATGACTCTCTTGGTGAAATTAACAGCTACATTTATCTTCTGATGAAGCGGATGGAACGAGTGAAAATTAAGAAATCGCCCCGATGCTATTGGTTTCATATACCAATCGGTGGTGATTTTTCCCTCTTCGCTTCTATACAGTATCATGTCCAAAAATGGCATTCGACCGTTTGTTTCTGTTTCTACTGTAAATTGTATATTTTTGTGTTGTGAGTTAAAAGTTTCATTGATGGATTCAACTTTGTTTTTTAGTAGAAGCAGAAACAGGTCGTCTATATACTTTCTAACATGCAGTGGTGTGCAAGAGCATGCGTGTATGGCATCGTCCAATAGGTCCTCCAATTAAAATAACGAAATGAATTAGGAAATCACAGTTTTGGGTCAACTCATAAACTTTGCATGTTATTTGGTCAATTTGGATTTGGTGGCCCACGATTCCCCACCATTTTTCAAAATCAAAAAAATATTGCTTTTTTTAAAACAGTCAGAATGCGGAGAAAATAACTTTTAAAAATTTAAAAAAATACCTTATGATACCTTGAAAATGTAGAAAACCATACCATTTTTTGTTTTAATTTTATCTTTTATAATAAAGAAGTTATGGAACAACGAAAACAAGTGGCCCATGATTCCCCACTCGCCCATGCATATTAGAACAAATTTTCATAAACAGTGTGGCTTCATTATTTGTTTTTTAATGATCTGACTTATACTATTAGATTTGATAACATTTGTGTGATAGAACGCAAATACGGTGAAGATAATCATACTACGTTTCAAGGACTCTGGTTTTGACTCATTTGAGAGTGCTGAATCCATATGCAATATACACAATTAATTATTCTCTCACACATCTAGCTTAAGGTTGCCAGATTGCCCGGTTTTATCCGGGTTTGCCCGGATATTTCATACAAAATTTGGGAACAGTCCGGCCCTGCACGGTTGCCCGGATTTCATTGGAAAATGCCCGGATGTTGCCCGGATTTATTCACTTCATTTGGCAAATAAAACAAAAAAAAAAAAACAAATTGTGTTGTAAAAATTTATAATGTATGCCTCTAAAACGAATTTTTTGGGCATGTTTTATAAAAAAAAATCTTGAAAGGTTTTTTGGAACCCACTAATACGGTTTAAAATCTGTCGATGTACTGTGATGAAAAAACTTTTTTTCTCAATATTTTTTTTCTTGGTATTTGTTGAAAAATTTTTGGGTTTTGTTAAAATTTGCCCGGATATTGCCCGGATTTCGGTCGTCAATTTTGAAATCTAATGCCCGAATTTTGCCAGGTTTTTATAAAAAATTGCCCGGATTTGTCCGGCCCGGATAGGTACTGAAAAAATTCTGGCAACCTTACTCTAGCTATTGAGATTGAAGAAGGTCTGACAAAAGATTCGAATATCAAGCGTTCTCCAATATTAGATTTTTTTTTTATTAAGGAAAAACACTTAAAATGTGGATGTTTTATGCTTTTTTAAAGAGCAACGTAGGTATAAAAAAATCTTATAAATACTTATTTAGAAAAAGTAATCAGATTCTTTTAATTTTGTGCAGATTTTTGTTGAGTTTGATCAAAAGCTGATTGTGGTGCTATCGAATAAACTTACTCCAAAAACTAATTTCTGTAAGTGCCTTTACTCGAAGATTTGAAGCTTGAACCGCGAACTTATCTTGTGAAAGTCAACGGTCTTACAAGAAAATTTAGTTTAGATGAATATTTACAAGACCCGTTTTTCAACATGAACCAAATTTAATCTTCAAATTAAAAGGCTAGTAATCTCCTCTATTTAGAGTGCTATATTTAGTGTGCTATGCCAAGAAATGTTTGAATCAAGTGGCAAAACTTTTAAACCAATTTCAACGTTTTGGTTTTGCAGTTTCGTTGTCTTCCTGTACCCCAGGTAGGATACCCGAAGAGAAAGCGTGGGAATGAAAATAAAGTTTCTTTGTCGGACTCCAACCAAACTATCAGCGCAGTGATCCTAGTGCGAATTGTTGGTATCGAACTTTAACCCAGGTTTAGCGCAACGGGTTCCACACTTAATTTTTAAATTCTCTTTTTTTTTGTTATCGTGGGGCGACACTAATGGCGATCATGCTGGGTAACTCCACTAAACACAGCTGAACCTGGACGATTCGATAAACGGAAGTTAAAAAAGCGAGAGCTTAACCTTGTTTTTTTTTTCGAGTTTGATGGTTTGGTTTGAATTCTTCCCCTATTCAGCTTAATTCGATTCCATTGACCCGGTTGAGCAATGCGGGAACTTAACACTAAAAGTTGCTATTATAGAGACGGGTTTGCTGCAATCTATACCTGAGTCACAATGCAAATAAGAAAAATGTCTGTTTAAACCGTTTAAACCTTAAGAGGTGACAAGGAATCATTCATATCGGGAGCTATCGGAATGAGTTAGGAGGATTTTGTCGCCATTTATGTCGGACCGGTGTTCTTCATTTTGAATACAAATTTCAGTTCAGTTTTGGTTTTTTAAGGTTGATATGACGGAAAAGTGATAATAGTATGACACACATAAATAACGAACATTTGTTTTGGGTTGTTTTTGACGTTTTTTTGGGGATTTTTTGCGTGTATATTTGCTCTAACCTCCATTTGCCAATTGACGTAAACAATGCAGTAATACAGTATAATTTTTTTTTATTTTAGTGGACTGACGGTACCTCCCGTTTTCATACAAGCTGAAGTAAAAACTAAAATTGAAATCTACATGGACATTTTTAAGAATCAGGTGCTTCCGTGGATTCGAGTAAACTCAGGAATGACGTTGTATTCCAACCAACAAGCCCTTGAAACAAGCCCTCGAAACGAACCCAAACCTGGCTGGAATAGAATATCAAGTTCTGGTTGAAGGATCTTTAGATTAAATCCCCCTCGAAAAATTAAAATAAATAATACGCTGACTTTTGTGGATAGTTTTTTAATTGCGTACTTCATGACAAACTAAATTTACTACCTAATAATGTAATGTTCAAAAAAAATTGCAAAATTTGTTGCCGATCTGTAATGGTTATTAAGATTGCTTCCAAACAAGATGAATATAAAAGAAGTTAAAAGAGTAAAAAAAGTGTATTGAAAATTTTATCATTAACTAGGGATAGTATTGCATTTTTCTCGAATTAAGGTCTTCAATTTTTTTTACAAGATGGAAATTTAAATTCAAACCATAACAGCCGGGTGTTTGCTGCCGTGAGTGGGTTCGTCCCACTAAAACCACCTTAGGCTTCGTGTGCCAGATGTGCCCCTTGGTTTCACCCTATGATACTACATCAGGGGGTAGGCTGTGCTCATGCACTTATACATCTCACCCTTTTCCTCTTTCTCAATTATGACAAAAGCTGCATCTGCTGATATGGTCCTGTATGCACAGGAAATTCGCTTTACCTCTATCGCGGAGCTCCAGGCCGCTCCTCCGTATCGTAGTTTCGGCAGTGCTACGTTCGCCAGGAGACGTCTCTTGCTACTCTTTGGACCATGGCAGCTCGGCATAATCCAGGCCAATGAAACTATGACTTTCGATGCACTTTTACAACAGTAAGTTAGGAATGTTCTTAAATGTTGATGTCTACTATCCCGAGCAGACTTTGATGCCCAAATTGATATCAAACTGAGACCATAATATGGTCTCAACAGCAAACTGATACCATTTTTTGCTGTTAAATGTTGCACGAGAGCAAAATAAGCCATAATTAAGGTGTCACATATCTTCATTTGACAGCAAGCTGATGCTACATTCGGGTATCAACAGCAAACAAGAAGCAAAATTTGGTGCAGAATATTATTTGATAGCAAAACAAGGCATAATTTAGGTATTTATTTTTTCTTATAAAATACAATTCTTGGATCTAATTTGTGTATTTGTCTAATGCATTGTTTGCTGCACCACTTATCAAACAGCAAAATAAGTCATATTCTTAAGGGTATTCTTAATTTTGAAAATATTTATACAAACTTATAACTCATCTGACAAGGGTAATAACTTCTAAAGAAAACTTAAGTTAAATTTCCAATCTAAGTGCCAAAAGTGTAGTTAAAAACTGAACTCGTTTTTAAATATATACCTATGCAAAAATATTTTTCAATAAGTACAGACTCCGCTCGTTTCTGGAAACATTCGATTTAGGCACGGTTCAATTTTGGCACAAGGACCAAAATCAAAGGGTTTTTTTTAAAACTACATTACTTTATATTTTCCGCTTTTACAGGAGCAATATAACTTATACAAACACCATCAATTTGATTTTACGTTCTTAAATGTTGATAAAATATAACAACCATAATAAAAACAATAAAAGTGGCATTGAGTAATCGAAAATGATAAAAATTTGACAGCTTTCAAAAACAAACACAACTAACAGACTTAAAATTCAAAAAATAATTTAAAAAATGATGAAGAATGACAAAAAATACAAACATGACAACGATAACAAACATTTGTTAAATGTGTCTAAATCATAATAAAAGATAATGAAAACGAACAAAATTAAAAAAAAAAACACACACATAAAGTTAGGCCATAACTGAACCACAATTTGTTCGGGAGTGTTGCCAAAATCGAACGTGGTATGTATGTAAGCCTTGAATTTAATATGTTATTTTTAATTATCAACAATTTTATGCTTTGTTTGAAACCTGTTTCTAAAATATTTTTTAATTCAGTACATATTTTTATATCAAGGTTATCCTCTTAACATGAACATAAATATATAACACAAATTCAATTCTTCGTGGTTGGATGTCAAAATTATTGCATCCAAAAAAAAGTAGTTATAAGTACAATAGTCTAGTATTTCGATATGTGTCAAAACCGCAGTAATAGATATATTCTAGAAAAAATAGAAGTTATGTAAAGATGTTATATAACATTAACTTTGGGAGCCTTCATTTATTTTTAGAACATTAATGACGTTATCCAAATCTATAAAGGTAGATTGGAAATGTAATCTATCTGAATGGATTATTGTTTTTAAAACTTGATATTGTTCTAGATTTGTTACTAACTTTTGTAACGCTGAAAGTACCGTATTCAAATTTAGAACCTTCTAAAGTTTATGGAGTTCAACGTTAGACTTTATGTGAAATCATTTTCAGTTACTTCATATGTTTTAACTGGTCGAATATATAAATGGCATTTAGAATTTTATAGACCCATCTGCTGTGCAATTGCATCTGATGAAAACCCTTATTAAAATTCAATGATTCATAATTTATTTTCGCATGACTTACTTTATTTTTGTTTTGTTTATTTGAAATGAAAAAAAAAACTCGATGCCTTTTTCCTAACAAACAAAAGTATCATAAGCCATATAAACCTTGTTACTGATCCCTGGTCATCAAACCACAAAAAAAGTAAACAACAAACAGCAGAAAAATTATCCCGAGAAAATTGTTTAGTTGTTTCGCGTAATATATTCCAGTTATTCCGTCGTTTTCGTAAAAAGGTAAGTAAATCAAGTGTATAGATGTCGAAAATGGTTAAATTGGATCTTTCCCTCAGTTTCGCCAATCTCACTGCTCATGGAAGTCTTCCGGAAGAGTTGCTATGCAATTCTGCGACGTTGCGACAATGATATGGCTCCAACTTTATGTGCTTGGACGAATTTCCAAAATTCAACAGAACTGGAGGACAATCCATTCGTCGAAATACTATACTGGACAGGTAACCAATGTCTTATGAAATCGTAGAGAAAATCGATGTTACACATAGTCTATCCGGCGAAACTCATTTTAGGGAATCCAGCTAGCAGATTTTGATGTACAGCTTAAACGACTGCAGGTAAGTTTTTTTGTATTACTAGTGGATAAGATACTCGAGGCTCTAGAATCAATGAGGCGCAAGTACTCGAAAATACTCGACAAAATGCGTGTTAAAATTACCGAGGTAAAAGCTTATATTTTATTACTTGAAGTTGTCCCTCTTGTTGGACCGCTGGGGCCAAAGTTGGCCAAACTCACTTAAACGTTTTGTTTGCTCTTTTTTAAAAACATTTGGAAAAATTCGAAAAGAGCAACAGAATTTTTCCAATAACCTAACAGGGCTTAACAACGCATTTTAAACGCCTGTATATAGTCAAGCTTTTTCAAATAATACAAATTGAGTTTTTTTCACGTCCATATATGCGTTTCTTGGCGCTTATAGTATTAATGCTTATGTTCTTGATAGATTAAATTCAAACGTTTAGCCAGACAGAATAATGCACTGGATTTATTTAAAATTCAATTGCCATTGAAATTTTCAGATGTGAGTATTATCTCCTAGAGAGCAGATCCGCAGTTCCACCGGAAGTTCAAATGACCACTGTCATTCTGGATCAAGCTTCATTTTTAAAAGTGTCTAATTTTATGTAAATCTGCCCTTGAGTGTCATCGCGACTAAGAAGACTGCTACGTTGCTCTAATTGCTACTGTTGGTTTCAATAGTTATCCGACGATGATTGATATAATCACCAGCCTATTCGGTAGGCCAAAAGAATTAACGACTTGAAAGTTATTTCATTGTAGCTTTTATTTCATGTCTGACTGGATGTTAAATTTAGATATAGAGTATGAATCAAATTTTCTATCAATTTTATTCTTGAGTCTAGGGTTTGATTTAACCTATTATTATCGCTAAAAACTCTTTTAGCCTACCGCCCCAGTGATCAGAAGTTTCCAATATTTTTACTCACCGCCCCCTTAGGAGTATTTTTAAACAAATAAGTATAGAAATACAACAAAAATTGCTAGCTATGAGCTTTTTCACTGCCCCCTTGTTGGCTCTAAACGACCCCCAGGGGGCGGTAGGGACCACTTTGAAATTTAATGGTGTAACTATTTAATTTCAAATAAATCCAGCTACGAGGAAGAATGAGTAATGGGTTGAATGCTTATAAAAAGGAAACAAAATCTAGTGCACTATTCTGTCTGGCTAAATGCCTGAATTTGTACTATAAAGAGCACGCTATATGCTCCAAGCAACGCATAGATTGACGAGAAAAAAAACGAAATTTGTTGTAATTCAATATGCTTGACTATATACAGGCGTTTAAAATGTGCTGTTGAGGTGATTGGGCAAATAACAAATTCTGTTCCAATCATTCGTATCACTACAAACTGTCAAACATGAAGTGCAAGCAAATGAGGCCCCCAGAGTAAGAGAGAAGAAACTGCCAACATTTTTCAAATTTTCAATTGATTTAAATGGTTTCATCAAATCTTTGTTTATCAATGAAACGTCACAGCATGTTAAATATAAATATGTATTCGAATTCATAATTGCTAACACATTGCATAACTAAGGGAGACTCTTCTCGACCAACTTTTTTGGCAAAATGAAACAAAATGCTATCACGTTATGATAGTCAAATTTGCTTTAGTTTTGGTTGACTTAGGTTGTAGACAGCAAAAATATGAAGAGAAAAAAAAATCAATCACGGAGACAAATAAAAGCCAAATTTGGTTCTAATTGAGATTATAATCATCGCTCGCTTTGCTCTTGTTTTCTAAAAATTTTGAGAGCAACATAATGCTAAATTTTGCTGTAATCGAGAATTAAATGATGCTTTATATTGGCATCATTGTGCTCTCCAAGCTCTCAAAAAACGAGCTGTAGTTAGGCTCTCAGTTTTAGCAAAATATGGTATCACTTTGCTAACCAAGTATGAAAATTTGAGCTCTCATTTTTGCTGTGTACCACCTTATGTCAAGCAAAATGAGAGCAAGTTGGGCTCTCAGGGCGTGATAGCAAAGTTTGCTATAATTTTGCCATAAAAGTCTGCTCGGGATGGACATCAACTTTGATACTTTGACTTTCGGATGTTTTATCACAAGCGTAACACAATTAGAGAGTTTATTTAACACCTTTATTCTTCTAGGGTTTACACTTATTGAAAGCCATTGGAAAGTTCTGCTTAACACTTTTATTCTTCTAGGGTTTGCAATTATTGAAAGCAATTGGAAAGTTCTGCTTAACACTTTTATTCTTCTAGGGTTTACACTTATTGAAAGCAATTGGAAAGTTCTGTTTAACACTTTTATTCTTCTAGGGTTTACACTTATTGAAAGTAATTGGAAAGTCCTGCTTAACACTTTTGTTCTTCTAGGGTTTATACTTGTTGTACGCAATGAGAAAGTTCTGCTTAACACTTTTATTCTTCTAGGGTTTGCACTTATTGCGGTCTAAACTAAACGAACTAAACGAGAACGATTATACGACGGACTGAACGGCGTATTTTCTCCTGACTGCCCTTTTATTGCTTAGCATCGGAATGTTATGCGAATGATTAAGCATAACGATTCCCACGGGCTAAGAGATTTGAGACAGACGAAACAAAATGCGCGTTCGGTCGCTGTTTTGTTTATCGTCCGACCGGGTGGCGATTTTATGCTGTCGCGAGCAAAATAAATGCGCACAGCATAAGTCGCGTTCGTTTCCTAATCTTTATATTTTCCACGGTCGCTGTTTTGTTTATCGTCCGACCGGGCGGCGTTTTTATGCTGTTGCGAGCAAAATAAAAGCGCACAGCATAAGTCGCGTTAGTTTCCTAATCTTTATATTTTCCAAATAGGGTAGGCGTGCTAACTAGTATTTGACATGCGCACCAAAACTTAAGCGATGGTCAACCATTACTCCAAGGTATTTCAGCTGCTGTTTCGAAGATGTCGTGTGCCCTCCAACAGAAATCTCCATGTGCGGCATAACTCTTTTATTGGTCACGAGCAGAACTTCAGTTTTATGATGAGCTATCTGAAGCTTAACTCCATTCATCCAGATGCCAACCCTTTTTACGGACACCGTGGCAAGGTCTTCTACCTCCTCGATTGTTTCGCCAGTGATCCTGAGCACGATTTCGTCAGCAAATCCGACTAGCTGCATGCCTGCTGGTAGTTTCAGCGTTAACACGTCATTATCCACGGCATTCCAAAGCACAGGTCCGAGTATGGAACCCTGTGGAACACCCACAGGCAGTAGATCGTAATCCCGTTTCGGTTTCGTACGTCAGGACTTGATTTTCGAAGAAGCTTCCTATTATCCTGCAGAGGGTATTGGGAACCCGAGCAGACTTTGATGCCCAAATTGAGAGCAAACTGAAACCCCAGTAAGCTGTCAACAGCAAACTGATAGCACATTTTGTTATAAATTCTTTTATGATAGTAAAACTAGGTATCATTAAGGTATCACATATTTTTGTTTGACAGCAAAGTGAGACCAAAATTAGGTATCGAAAGCAAACGGTTAGCATAATTTGGAGTACAAACCCACTGACAGCAAAACTAGGCATCATTAAGATATCAGTGTTTTCAAAGTAAATAGCGAAAAGACATAAAAATATTAACATATTTTGGCGATTTTCTGCATTTACAAAATTAGGTACCTTTTCAATTTCATGCAATATTAATCTGACTCAATATTCCAATAGGACAGCTGCATACGAAGAGGCAAAAAAGTATTATCTATATGGTTTCTTCGATTATTTAATAAATGTTGAACATTGAATTTGGAAAAAAAAATCATCAGATTCAGGATAGTGTTATTTCCATTCCTACTTTTTATTCCCATTTATATATTTTTATTGAAGTAATAAAAATTTAAATTTTAAATTCTATTACAATATTTCATGAGAATAAAGAAGAAAATATGTTCAAGTTTTAAATAAATATAATCTAAATTAAATCACCTTGACTAAAAAGCTCCAACTTTGTTGATTTATTATACTCATTTAGTTTTGACTCATTAAGATAAATTTTTCAACTTTTTGATTATAACTTTGAAAACGGCTGAGAAGACTAAGATTCCGAAATCCCTAGCTAGCTAATATCAAATAAAACAGATGAAGATGAACTTATGAAGATCGATTTAGTTCGAAAAAAAATCTTTGGCAGGCAATTTTTTATATGTTCTTTTTGGCCACAACCACGTACCATGACCGGTCCGAATTCTGTGCAAAATTTAAAAAAAGTTCCTTTTTTTATTTTAAAAAGCTGGTTTCAGACTACATTCGTTCAGTTTTTGAGTAAACTTTGAAATTCTTGTAACTGTTTTCCTGTTTTTTTTAATGCACCGGATTAGATTTTCAACAATTCACCTTACATTTCACAATCGGAAACCGACAACTGCTTATTTACTAGAACTCGTAAAATGCGAGTAAAAATGTTTATTTTTCAACATTAACGGAATCTACAGAAGAAACCTCAAGAGACAGATAAGCTTTTATCATCATGAATTCTCGCGTGAACTTTCATTACGGCGTATGAAACATCTTAAAAATTCACAGAAAACTGCTGCAAAAGTTATCAAAACAACTTCAAAATTTGTATTTTACAAATACAGTATGTTGTACAGACTACAAATATTCTAAATGGAAAAAAGTTGTGACTAAGTGTCAGTTTTTTTGTGATAAAACAGTTTGTTTCATACGACGTAATGAAAGTTAACGCGAGAACTACTCATTAATTACTTTAAAATAACCATTTTACAATTGTGCAGGCAAAATGATAATATTTATAACCGTTTGAGGTTAATGAAAATGAGCGTGTAACAATAACAAAAACAATTGCGCTCCCGCAATTTTGTGTTTGCATTAATTCGCTATAATCGTCGGCCAAACAGCGCTTTCGTTCGTAAATCCGCAATTTACAACTGTTTTTGTGAAGGCATTCGAAAACCTAAGGTAACAATCGTGTATATCCGTCAAATTTATAATCAATAATAAAACCGTCTCTCGATCGTGATAGATATCACAAGAAGCTGATCAATTGTAAGACGGCTGCTATCCGCAAGCAAAAGTACGAATTGAAGTGGTCTGCTGATGTTTTTGTTGGAGCACTGCGTAGGCCTACACTTAAATCTGTTTTAAAATGGCATCATGTGACGCTCATCCGTTCCGTGGAAGATCCGGCTTGGACAAGAAGCCGGGAGTATACGGCGGAGCTTCCTTCTTCAAATTGTGCATGAAAAAGTCGCGGGATGCTATCAGTCGGATCTTCTGTGACTTTTATGCTTCTAGTTCCGGATGAGGGTTGAGCGAAATTCTACATTCTGGAAACCAAGGAGCGATAAGGAATGACTCAATACAAGAAATTTCCGATCGAATGAATGGCTGTGTGACGATATGGAGCAACTTTTTGTGTACTTATATGTAAGTTGATTTACACTTTTTTTTAAAACATTTTACTACTTAGTAATCCTACAATTAATACCAACAAATCTATTAGACATTTACGTAGATAGGATTACCAACTTCCAACATATTTTAAAAAGTTTTCTCAGGGGCTCTTTCTTATTTGCTTGTGAACCTAACCGTGGTCTCTTTCAAATGTATCTGAGGAATTAAGATACATTATTTTGTATCCATAACAGAGAATCTGATTTGGATAATTTAGTACCGCTTTTTCAATGAGTATTAAATTGGTTGAAACTATTTACTATGATCACCGAATATCTTCTATACTCATAGTTGCATAAGTCAAGTCACTAGCCAAAATATTAGTTACATAAATTGGGGAGTTTAAATAATGTGTAGAAGTTAATCCCGTCATGCCAATTCAACCTAGGTTTCAAATAAAAAAAAAATAATAGGGACCATAAGTAACGGAATCTCAACGTTAACTATTTCCATTATCGCATGTCTTTTTGAACCAGTTTTAAAAGTTTTTCAGTAAAATTTACTCGTGCGTTTTATAAGTTTTTTTTTATTCATTTCATGTGACTTTTGAAATAATTTGACAATAGTTGATCGTTACTAGAAGGGTCAATTTACAATCCTATGTACGGATTGTGTTTGTTTGTAAGCAGTCACAAGTTCGAAATCAAGGATAAAATTTGTCTTCTCACTGCGCTGATTACGCAAATTGATGTCAATATTAGGATTGTATGCACAATATAATATTCTAAACCTGAATTATAGCCTTGTTCACATTAGGAGCTGGTTACGCTATTTGGATTGCTGCAATGAGTCACAGGTCTCCAATGTTATTCAAGAGTCTTGAAACCTACGAATTACTGAAGCAATCAAAAACGCACCCAAGGTTAAGTGTAGAAAGGATTTAAGATTAGAGTTATTTGCTCGGAACAAATTCTCAAATCTTATTTAAAATCTGGAGGAAATGTAAAAACTTTAGGAATTTCATCTTAAAATTTTTCTGCTCAATGAAAAAAACAACTATTTCAAAAATATTTAAATTATCTCATAAAAGCATTGTAATGCCCATGATCTCCCAACATAGCTACGATGAATATTCCCTATTGTAGTTGCATACGTGCAGGCGGTATTATGAACATAGAAGTGTATTAGAATATCCCTTTCATTTGCACTTGCATAATTAAAGGCGATATTTATAATACATTTTTTTATCGAAAATATACCGAATTATGCTATCATGCTTTGCTAGTACAATGTGGTATAGTTTTTCCAGAATGAAGATGAACAACAGCAAAATTTTGCTGTTAGTTCGCATACACGGATACCACAGTCATGTCAACGTTCGGTTGTCAGTGTCAATGACTGGTTTGGCCAACGTTTTAAAAAAGAATTTGAATGCATAATGTTGTTAAATTAGTTAATTAATTAAATAAACTTTATTAGGCATTTTTTAATAGCTTCGAAGCAAGAATAAGCGTTGTATGCATACTATAAGGGAAAATAATAATAAATTTTGCTATCACGCTTTGAGAGTCCAATTTGTTACGTAATGCCAAATTTGGCTTTTTTTGAAGCCTTAACTATACCGCATTTTTCATAAATTTTGAATGCATATTGAGGCTTAATTTTGCTGTAGAAGAATATTATTTTATGCCTTATATTGGCATCATTGTGCTCTCCAAGCTCTCGGAAAATGAGGTGTAGTTAAGGTCTCAGTTTTAGCAAAATGAGGCATCACTTTGCTAACCATGTATGAAAATTTGTGCTCTCATTTTTGCTGTGTACCACCTTATGTCAAGCAAAATGAGAGCACATTTGGCTCTCAGGGCGTGATAGCAAAATTTGCTATAATTTTGCCATACAAGTCTGCTCGGGAACACGCATCCTGTGAAGCGCTTAGGCAATCGCTTCCCAGCTGGCATTGTTGAAGACATTGTTACAATGGCGCAGTGACGGTCCTTACTGTAATCAGGAGGCGGCAACGTTACAAGATTTGTCTATGTATCGTGTGACCAACATCTTTTAAATAAGTATTGGTGAATCTCGTTTTTAAGCTTTTTTTTCCTCAGATTTAAGCTTTTTTTTTGCCTTGAGAGCATAGGAGACGAAAGCTTAAATCTGAAGAAAAAAGCTTAAATCTGTCAAAAAAGAGGAAATCTGAGGGGAAATTTGCGAGATGTGCTCCATACGGTTGGAACAGAATTGTCGGCCTCTGGTATCGTGTGACCAGCATCTTTTAACTAAGTGTTGGTGAGTCTCGTTTTTAAGCTTTTTTCCTGAGATTTAAGCTTTTTTTGCCTTGAAGCATAGGATATGAAAGCTCAAATCAGAGAAAAAAGCTAAAATCTGAGGAAAAAAGCTTAAATCTGAGAAATGTGCTCCACACGGATTGTATATCGTTGCCGGGATCTGGCAACGATACAGGATTTATCTATGTATCGTCCGATCCCGGCAATGTTATTTAAATCGTGTGGAGCACATCTCTCAGATTTAAGCTTTTTTGTCAGATTTAAGCGTTCATCTCCTAACTATGCTCTCAAGGCAAAAAAAAAAAACCTTAAATCTGAGGAAAAAATGCTTAAAAACGAGATTCACGAGCACATATTTAAAAGATGTTGGTCATACGATACAGCAGGAGGAGCACAAGGAGATTTAAGCTTTTTTTTCTCAGATTTAAGCTTTTTTTCTTAGATTTGATTTTTACCTCCTATGCTCTCAAGACAAAAATAAAGCTTAAATCTGAGGGGAAAAACCTTAGAAACGAGATTTGCCGACACTTAGTTAAAATATGTTGGTCACACGATACATAGAAAAATTCTGTATTGTTGCAGGGATCTGATCGTTGCAGGGATTTGTGTATCGTGTGACCAACATCTATTTTCAAAATGGTAGTGGATCTCGTTTTTAAGCTTTTTTTTTCCTCAGACTGATGTTTTTTTTTGCCTTGAGAGCATAGGAGATGAAAGCTTAAATCTGAAGAAAAAAGCTTAAATCTGAGGTAAATAGCTTAAATCTGAGAAATGTGCTCCACATGGATCTGCATATCGTTGCAGGGATCTGTATCGTCTTCAGTATTTGATTGTCATCAATCCATATAGGTACTCGGCAATAGAGCTTGCAAGCAAACCGAATAAGTAATTCCTTCTGAAAAGTCTCTGAAGTCCAAGAATAAACAGCTATCATGGCGTAACGGGTAGAATCTCAGTCTTCTAAGCCAAATGGTTCAAATAACGAAACCCACTGTAACTCTACATCCCCTTAAAAATAATTACTAACTTAGGATGGGTGAGCCTAATTTCGCTAAAAGGCCGGAACAAATTTCAAATCGTTCTTTTGTCACTCGGAGTTGGGCCATCGCGAGAGGGGGATAATAAAAAATAATGCAAAAAAACAATAAATTGGAATAAATTTCACAAAAGCTCGTATGCAATAAAATTGTATACCATATCATTGCACAAAACCTATAAATAAAGACATTTTTTATGGCGAAAATCAATGAAATCAAGAATATTAATGGTGATAATACTTCCATCTTGCACAATTTGTTTTTTACTCTTGTTATCTTTCAGACATTTGATAATTTTTTTTAATTTGTCAAAAGTTTTTATATTTGATATAAGTAGGCCAAATCTTTAATTCTTAGGGGCTTGTGATATAGCTCAGTTGGCAAGTCTGTTGTCTCCTGAGCCGATGACTGCGAGTTCGAGCCCAAGAGTAAACATCGAACACAGTTGTACCGGATAAGTTTTTCAATAACGATCCGCCAACTGTAACGTTGATAAAGTCGCGAAGCCATTAAGATGGTAAAACGACTATAATCGAAACAAAATAAAAAAATGAATTCTTAGATAAACAATTTTTTGGTAACTCAGTTCCCATTTTTTTCTGAACTCTGTTATGGTTTGAAAAAATGGTTTCATTGTTTTTTTTTTTTAAGTGTGTCGATGTTCCTAATCTGCAGTGATTGAAATCCTCACCAATTTTCTCATCAGAGGCTCTCAAAATACACACTTTGAGGCCTCGCAGTGCTATCAGACGGCGGCAACGCTATTCAAACCGTATGGAGCACATCTCTCAGATTTCCCCTTTGTTTCCCCTCGTTTTGACAGATTTAAGCTTTTTTCCTCAGATTTAAGCTTTCGTCTCCTATGCTCTCAAGGCAAAAAAGCTTAAATCTGAGGAAAAAAAGCTTAAAAACGAGATTCACCAATACTTATTTAAAAGATGTTGGTCACACGATACATAGACAAATCGTGTAACGTTGCAGCCATCTGCTTTGAGGCAGCAAAAACGACAAAACCGATGATGCATACGCTCTCAATATGGCCCGCCTTCAAAAAGCAGTATACATGCGAGGCAGCGAATCCAAAAAACCAAACGAATGGCTCTCACTCATCTCCTGTTACCTCAAAGCCTCAAAGCCAGATGGCTGCAACGTTACACGATTTGTCTATGTATCGTGTGACCAACATCTTTTAAATAAGTGGTCGTGAATCTCGTTTTTAAGCTTTTTTTCCTCAGATTTAAGCTTTTTTGCCTTGAGAGCATAGGAGACGAAAGCTTAAATCTGAGGAAAAAAGCTTAAATCTGTCGAGGGGAAACAAAGGGGAAATCTGAGAGATGTGCTCCATACGGTTTGAATAGCGTTGCCGCCGTCTGCTCAAAGCAACCTTTGCTTCCGAGTAAAGCAGTGAGCGAGAGAAGGTTGATCAATTCATGCTCAGCAAAATTCAATCACTGCTAATCTGGCTCTAATTGTTTCTAATGTTAACATATGTGTGTTCCTAATGTTAACAAATGAGGAAAAATGTATCCGCGAACCCAACATTACACAATTTGTTCCTGATTTTGCATATGGGTCTGATTTTTTAATACTTTAATGAGAAACTTCTCAAAACTCTGTTGCGTGGCAACAAATGCTCCCGAAGCTTATCGGCAATATCGTTAGTAAAGCTTAGTTCTTTTAGAAATGGGACAGTTACAAATGCCTGTATCTCAAAAACCATTCGTTTGAACGAAATACTTTCTATGAAGGAAAAGTAGGCAATGTTATGATATTTCATGAAAAAATTTGAAAAAAAATATTTACCGTTTTTTGTAAAAGAAATTTCTACTTTATTCTTGGTGTCTCCCATTGGCCGGCGCACACTTTTTTCTGTCATGGTATTGATCAGTTTCTCCAACTTATACTTTGTAAAATCTATATTTTAGGTGGCTTCACCTTCCTTCTTCAATTTCTGATACTTTTTGGTCCAATACTTCTCTGGAAACTGGAAACTGGAAGCATTTTAGTGGATACAGTTGTTTCGAAATGAACAAATTTGGTTATTTTTTATCACATTTTTGAACGTTTTTTTTTCGGTACCGGTTTTACAGCTTAAGAGCTTTGGAACTATCAAAAAATGGCTGTTTGAGGTTGGATTTCAATGAGTCATCACTAGGCAACACTTTCAGCTTATCGGAGAAAATTGTTTTGGACATTTCAGCGATCTACCCTTAGCTTTTCGTTTATTGAAAATTAAAAATGCTGGTATGAGACTTGCATTCCTTGATGATCCTTAACCGTTGTTGCCGATCATCTGCTTCACTCCAATGCTTGATTTGAACTTTGTGGACATTATTGACAGTGTTTGCATACTTATCCACCACATAAACTCAGTAATTCTTTGAATAATCAACGGTTTTTTCAGCTATCAATTTGATAATGACGAATTTTAAAGGAATCTGTGCAAAAATTTTTTTTTCTTTTTCTCAAGCATCGTACATATCTCAAAAACGCGTAAATTTTAAATTTTGAAAAAAATAGGTCGAATAGTACTTTTTACAGGCAACAAAATGCTGTTCAAACTTTTAATATCCAATAACTAGTTAACGAGCTATTAGCAAATGAAAGTGTCCCATTTCTAAAAGAACTAAGCTTTAATTTTAGTGAAACTCTTTGAAGATCTTAATATACTCAGTGTAAGCAACGCTTCTTGACCTAAGTTCGAGAGGGCGTCCTTAAAGCGCAATGGCTAACTAAGGGATGATCGACTACGACCACCAAAAAAATGCTTTAACTACTCGCGCGTCTTTTTTGCATTGTCTGGGCATTGGGTTTGAGGAAAACCTCAGAAGAAGGGCGGTGGGAAAAGTTTTCCTGAAAGCTGGCAAGATATGAGCCAGCTCTCTAATCCTGTAACCTGGTTGTAAGACGGATGTCGGAAACGTAGTCGTCGTTTAAAGATTACTGTCGAAGTATTGGATTTATGAGAAGCGTCGTGGTTAAATCGAACGTCGTGGTTGTATCGGAGTACCGTGCGAATCCCAAAATCGGAAACCTTGGAAAGAGTCTCGAAAGTCGACGGAAGTGTGGTGGCTCAAAACTAACCCCTTGTCCGACTGAAGAGGAAATCCGACGGCCTATGTTTGGACACCCGGAAGACGTAGTTGGCAATTCGTTGGTAAGTCGTTGTACTTTATTGATTCCTTTGAGATCTTTGGGATTGAAATGCGCTTGTATTGATTTTCAAAGAGCCGACCTATATTCCCAACGATATTGCCAGTTTGCTTCTTCCCTCTGAGCGCGAAAACAAATTGTCCCCCCTAGGGTAAGAGTCCGGGCAAAGTATCTTGGCTGCTAGCACATCTGCATTCGCAGATGGCGCAAAAGTGCTGGTAGTAATATTAGCGACTATCAAGGTTTAAAGAGGTGAAATAGCCACTACGTAACAACTCACCTTTTTACAAATTTTATAACGTTTTTGGGATATGAATAGAGAAATAAGGACAAGGACTATTAAAATCCTACACAATATTGATTTACGCTAGCTTTGAAGAAAGTAGCGGTTGTTGAGCTTATTAAAATTCAAACTTTAACTTTTCCAATGGATACAATTATAATATAAAAAAGTAGAAAATTCAATGTAATGGATACAAATAAGCGCCGTCAAACAGGTCATCATGTAACAGCAGGGTTGGATGCAACATTTGTGTACCACAACACTTATTCAATTTTTATTTTATTAAAATGTAATAAAGTTATCGTTTATTGAGAGATAGTCGTGAGATAGTTTTTTTTTTAAGTTTTTGATTCTCATAGAAAGTTAAAAAATCGAGCAATAAATGTACATTTTTTTTCATTTTTCGATGCCGCAAAAAACTTTACATAGTATGACGGATTGGATAAATGATATCATCTACAAACCTTATCTCGCTTTTTTCAGCCTAGAACAACACTGTTGATTTAAAAATATTTTTCGAAAAATCACCTTGTTTTTTTTAAATAAATATTTTTTAAAATTCCGTTACCAGTATGGGGTAAAATGCATCAACATAGAAATCAATGATTCACCGATTGTTTTGCATAACGTGTTTGATAATTTCAAAATTTCATCCATCCAAACATTAATTATTATGATTTTTGGTAGTAAAATTTTTCGTAGTAATTTTCACCTCTAAATGTATGCAGCACCCTTATGCTTTCTCTTTAAAAAAATTTTTGACAAAAAAAACATTAATTCGAACAAAATCAAGAATAACTACTAATGGTGCTTCATGCGTAATAAAATCACCAATATATCAAAAACTATAAATTTTCAAACTTTTTCATATGATTTTTCATGAAAAACAAAGTTTGTTGCAACTTACCCCTTTTTCTTAGTAGGGTAAAAATTGCATGTTTTTGTAAATTAAAAAATAAGTGGTGAAACCAATGACTACGTCAATTTGGTATCCCATCAACCTTAAAACTTTTGATGTACAAGCGGTATGATTATCTGGGGACATTGGGTTTTTAAAAGCCATTGCAGATGAAACATATTTCATGATACCCCAGGTGACGGTATACAACGTATTTTATTTAGATTTTTTTTTAATTTTTCCATTCGATTCTGTTCTGTATGAACAGTTCTCTGTAACTTGATGATTTCTTTTTCTGTCGCGTAGGGTGCGTTATTAACAACCCGACAAAAATATGTTTTCAACATTTTTAGCTTTGAAATACACTAAAGTAAAAAATATATCATGTTTTAACTCAAAACAGTAATTTTAACAGTTTGTTGAATATTAAGTAAAGACACTATTTGTTTTAGCATCTTTACGTCAATCATATTCATTTCAATTACATTCTTTGACTTTGATATAGTTAGGAAAATTTTGACTATGTCCGTATTTAGGCAAACATTGAAAATAGTGTTCCTTATTGTGGACATAAGCTTTTTTAGTTTTTACACGAGAAAATATGGTTCTAACATACTAGGGTAACGGACTTATTTTGGACCGGTTGCATATTTTGGACCACCTTGCAGCTTTTTTCCAATATTTCTCTCATAAATCATGTTGATCATGAAAAATTTGAAAAAATATAGTTAAAGCTCCATCTTATGATTCTAATCATATCTAACATTTCATTGGAATAACCTGATAAGGGAGAGAAAATTGAAAATAAAGTTTAAATTTTCCATAGCTGAGCCGAATCAAGGCCATTTCAGGAGGACGTATCATCATTGGAGTCAACTTTCAAGAGGTTTTCTGCATAGCTGTGATGAATTGAATAACTACAAACATGTTCACAGCTATGATAAAACACTTGAAAACTAGTTTGCAAGCTCGAAGAACCAAAAAAAAACTTGTTTTAATAGCAATTGGACTCATGTCGAAAATAGGTCCTACTTAATTCCTGAGGGACTTATTTTGGACCACTCAACATAACCTGGGTATTAAACTTGCTGTTTAATGTTCATGAACGTAATAATACGTTGTACAACGCAAATGAAAAGAATTATGCATACTATTTCAATCGTTTATTATAAATAAAATATAGAATTATGGCGTTATTTAATTTAATCGACTCGCTAAAGCCCTTGCAAGCCCCTCGCTTTAAGACGGGGTTAAAATCGGCATAAAACCAAGCAAATCATTGTTTTAGCTTACTTTTTATGCACTATGCTTTAAACATACTTTATTCTTACAACTCAAATTAATGGCAACCGTTTGATAAGCAGTTGTCAAAAGCTACAGCTTAAAGAAGCTTAAAAACATGAAAAAAACTGCACATGTACCAATTTTTTATGAAGTCATTATTTTTTATGCTTCATGAAAAATTATCGACAGTTTGACAGCTATACATGTTTCAAAACTTGGATAAAAAAATTGTTGGAATCTGTAAGAATTGCAAGCGAAAAAGTACATACTTGAAATTTCAAATTTCATCAAGATTGCAGTGTGCTGTCAGAATTTTCAAAACATTTGATACACACTATATAACGGAGGAGTTTTTTGCTTTTAACTTACCTCTATACTTATCGAACAAACGAAACTTGACTACGGAAATAAAAAAAAAAACAAGATTAACTGAATTATTTGCATAATTGCGCATGAATCGCTGTCGTAAATATAGCAAAATTCAGAAAAAAAACTGTGGTCCAAAAAAGGTCCAAAGGGTGGTCCAAATTAGAAACCTGGTGGTCTAAAATACCGACCACAGTAATGATCAAAGAAACGCGGATTTAGGCTTAAATCTTGTTACATTGCAACAAACGACGATATGTTTCGATAGAAAAGGCCTTGATCTTCGCAATAAACGGATAAAGCAGTCAAAATGTTTAACATGTACTTTTTTAATTCAGAAAATAGCAAAGCCACTTCCCAAAGTGGTCCAAAATAGGTCCGTTACCCAAGTTACTAAAATCATGATAAAAAACAATTCGACAAAAAATTTAAAAAAAAATCGGTCGACAAATTCAGGTTTAATCTACATTTCAAAAAGAGTATTTTTTAATGAAAAATGCTAATAATTTATTTAATTTGGACATACTTTGAACAAACTTTGCCAATTTTCAAAATTTATTTCTTTTCGCAAAAATTACAGTAATTATAAAATTTTCCGGGAAATCTGCGTTGGAAGGTTCCTCTTGGGGGCGAATTTGAGATAATCGGCTCAGATTGTTTTACCGACTAAGCAAGGCTAATGACATGAGAGTATCCTTATTTCCCCCCACTATACAAACCAAATACTTTATATCAAATGCAGTGCGCATTTCTGAGTTGTATTTAGCAACATTTTTAGGACAATTTTAAATCATGTAAAGTAAAATAAACGGGAATGTGATATAATACTCCAGCTTAAATGAAACTGCGAATCCTACACAACACGTTTCAACTAACTTGTAACTGATTAAGTCACAAGGTGCTTAGCAAAAACTTTCGTAATTTCTCTAACATTATTTCTTTTTCCGTTTTCTCTTTCTCCTTATCTGCTAAAAATAGTTGCCCAAAACCCCATAAATAGCCAGCCAGAGCTGTATATTTTTCTTTAATCTCAATTTGCACCTTGTTCAACATCGCCTTCTTTCGCATTTCGCTCACCATCTAAAAAGTCCATTTTATGCTCGTTAAACTGCCACAAAACTCCAATCAAGTTTACATAACACATAATTAGTGGCACATTGTAGGCAAAATCTGCCAGCATCAAACTTATGCCTCCTCATCAAATGGGCCCATTAGCAAGCCGGGGAGCTAGTGGGAGTCACTCATAAACTCGGATGCGAAATGTGTTAACCGGAGAGCTTTCGGGGCACGGAGGGATTCCAAATTAGATCCCTCAAAAGGAAAACCGGAACACCACCAACCAAATGCCACATCAAGGAATTTGAGTGTTTTCCTTTCCCCGAGCGAATGAGCGAACATCGAATCCTTTCATTGGCGGATTCTTCCTGGAAACGCTCCCACGTGTCCACGTTCATCGGATGGTTTTGATGGCACGATGACTTTAATGGAGACCTTTCCACTCCACCTGCTCCAGAGTGTGGCTTAAGGGAGGAAGATCAAGGAGTCTAATTTTATGAGCAAATTCTTCGGACAGGTCGCCTTGAGTGGGCCTAGGACTAGTGGCCAAGGGGTGAAGATTGTTGTGTGTTGGTACTCGTATGTGCTATCGTCGTAAAATATTCCTGCTGCTAGTTGAACCGTTTCTCCGGGAACAGTCTGGCGGAAAAACTTCATATTCCAACCGGAGATTGCAGCTCTCGGGTCATAAATTCTTCTTTATATATGGTGGCTATAGGGCTATACCTCATTCAGAACTTCTCTCGTCTTCGGTGCGTGATATGTGAAGAATGACAACCGAACATTCCGGGCTTTCGGATCGGACCGGAAATTTGCCCAAGATTGACTGAAAATTCGTGCTTCCCAAATTTTATGTTCTTTTCTTTTCATCCGACGCCGGAAGGCAAAGATTTTATGTTATCTTTTCACTTTTTTTTGTTACAAAAGACACTACGAGTGAGTCCTTTATTGATAAATTTTACTTAAAGGACAATACCGGTGGAAAGTTAAGAGCCGATAACCTCCGACCCTGATTGGGAGCTTATGAATGGTAAAGCTATAATAACAATTTATTGAGGATAAGTGAAACCCCAAATGAAAATCCACAATTCAATATTCGGATCGTAAAGTCAGCCAGGTGGTAAAGCTTTGGTTTCAAGTTTTTCAATTTGACTTTTGTTTCACTTTTGATCCGTTCAAATCGATAAACATATTTGAAAGTAGAGATGTACCGAATAGTGGTATTCGACGAACGGCCGAATACCAAAAATATACCTTTTCAACTATTCGGCCAAACGAATATTCGGTCGAATATTCTGTCGAGTGTTTAAGAAGATACAAAAGCAATTATTTCGATTTCCTTCTATTTCTTCGATTTCAATGCATTTCATGTTTTTGAGTCAAATATTTTCAACCAGATGTGTAACGCATAAGATTTCCTTCAATAATGAGTCTCTCGTCTATTGAAGATTTCAAGAGTTCGATTACCTTTAAATGCGCTCCAAAAAACGGATCATTTCCATAATAAAGTCTGCTTCATTTAATATTGGAACAAATTCTTTTGCTCATTGTGGCGCTCCTAGTGGACGGATTTGGAAACTTTTTTCACCCACGTGTCGGGAAATTCATTACCTTTCACCATGTATTTATGTCATAACACCAAACGATAGCATTTTGTAAACAACCGCCATGGAAGCCGAATGGAGAGATCAAATTGTGCACAGTATTCTAGAAAATCCATTGTTGTCGGCATCGAAGCTAGCTAAACAGCTTCAAATGCCCAGAAATACCGTATGGCGTGTTATCAAGCAGTACAAGGAAACATTTACGACGGCTCGGAAGCCGCATTCGAAGCGTCGGAGTGGAACTGTCGACCGGAAACTGCGTGGGAAAGTCATCAAGGCCGTCAAGAGGAATCCCAATCTTTCAGACCGCGATTTGGCCAATAAGTTCCAGGCCGCTCACAGTACGGTGCGACGAATTCGTCTCCGGGAAGGAATAAGGTCATTCCGAGCCAGCAAACAGCCAAATCGGACGCTGAAGCAGAACAATGTGGCCAGAATCCGTGCTCGAAAGCTGTACGACCAAGTGCTGACCAAGTTCGACGGATGTAAAGTCTGCTTCATTTAATATTGGTACACAAACAATTGCGTGTAGTTCAGTCATTTATTAAAGAATTCGTAATTTGTTTTTCATACAAATGTAGCATTTTCTTTACTCTTTCATAAAAAAAAATTAAAAATTTTTTTCATTGCTGTTTCGAAGAAATTCTCGTACTCGTACTCGTAAGAAAACTGTGCACGATTTGATCTCTCCGTTCGGCTTCCATGGCGGTTGTTTACAAAATGCTATCGTTTGGTGTTATGACATAAAAACATGGTGAAAGGTAATGAATTTCCCGACACGTGGGTGAAAAAAGTTTCCAAATCCGTCCACTAGGAGCGCCACAATGAGCAAAAGAATTTGTTCCAATATTAAATGAAGCAGACTTTATTACCACTGACTAAAAGGATATATCCCAAGTAACCAAAAGTTCCATAAAACAGATTCTTAAAAGCTTACTCAGCTTTGTTAAACGAATGAGTAGCGTTCTACTCAGCCTCAAATTTAAGTTCTTATCGATACTTCTAAAGTCAATAATATAAGCTGAGTAGAAGGCTATTCAGCCTCCACATGAGACCTAAAAAAGATTAATGAAAAAAGAAAAAATCCTTTTCTTGCTATGGTTTTTTATACCTTTTAATATTAATCTGATGTTGCTTTGAATGTGAATGAGTTTCATACTTACTTTAAAAATTTTCATGCTTGGAGATTTGAACCTGAACCAGCGGGGTGAAAACTGAACACGCTACCTCTGTACCATGGCCAATGCTTAGATTGCTGTTATTTTAAACATCAATATGAAATAAACTTAGAATTATCGACTTTTCAAAGCAGGCGATAATTAAAAATGTAAACATTCGTACTTGATCACCAAAGGATGTTTCTAAAACAAACTAGGAGGAATTGGAATTGATCGTAAGTATTTTTATGTTTTAAGTTGTTTTTTTGTGATTAATTTTCTTTCTATTTGTTTTCTATTTTAGTTTCAAAAATGGAGAGCGTTTAATTCCTCATCAAGAGTTCTCCCAATCACGATAATGAAACTTTGCGGACCTTGTTCAACTATAAAAAAGGCATATAGAAATTTCGAACCCTGCTTATCCTATTAAAGAATAAATTGCCGCTAGTTGCAAGAGGCTACCGTCGATACAAGCCGGTAATTACGTTGCTCCAGGTGCAAGAAGAAAAATCGAATTGTAAACGAAAAGATGTGTTTTTCGGTTAGTTAAATATGAATATTCTTTAAAATGCAAAACAATGTGAAAAATATATAAGATTTATGTCATTTTTCCATTTTGAATAAAATAGTTGATTTATTTGTGGGTTAAATTCATTGTTCTTGTAGAGACCGACCAGCTAAAGGCTGAATAATAAAGACATAAAAATCGTTGCTCGTACATTCGAAGTTCTGATATTCTGTTATTCACTCTTGTGAAAAATCTCAACGCTAACGTTTGTATTGAAGTTCTATATAAGTTCCTCATGGAACCAAAAAGCTCGTAACAAGTTCTGTTTGGAACCAAAAAGTTCGTAAGAAGTTCTGCATTGAACCAACAAATTCGTAAGAAGTTCGTAACGAAGCACGATGAGCCTTATTGAATTCTGGATTTTTTAAGGTACTTGGAACGCACAAAAATGTTCCATGCTACTTGTTTAGACTTTTTATGTTCGGTCAGAAGTTCAAATAAAGCACCTATTTTCATTTCTCTTGAGTACCTTTTACTCAGCCAAATGTGAACTTCTAATGCACAGGATTAAGTATCTATGTGACTTTTGGTTACTTGGGATATGACTTGTCGCTTCTAGGTCGTACTATAAGAAATTGAATTACAGTGAAACGTGGGACTAAACATGTAAGAACAGGGGCCAAGCAATTTGGAATTGCTAATTTGATATCGAATAATAAAGAGTGTTCCGATCAAAAAGTAGTCAACTTAAATTCGCTGTATTTTTTCTTATCATTCATATAAAACACCTGAACACTTCTCATTTTGTAGTTGTGTGTTTAGAATGGTGCTTCTGTTTGGCTCTCGACATTAAGCCTTTAGTTTTCAAAATGGCGTCCAAGCAAGAGGAGCTAAGAATCAGAATTTTATACATGCGTCGTGAAAATTCAAACTACACGCACGCAGAAATAGCAAAATCGTTGAATGTGGCGAAATCAACCGTCACCAAAGTAATAAAAGGAAATGGTAGGATAGCTGTTCGCGAGGAAATGGTTTTAGAAGCTATCAATAATTTAAAGAACTCCACTTCAGCTGGTCAGGATGGAATATCGGCATGCGTATTGAAAAACTGTCGCGCTTTGTTGGTAAAACCACTTACAAGCATTTTCAATCAGTCTCTCCAACAGCAAAAATTTCCTACCATCTGGAAAAAATCGCTTATGAGCCCAGTACACAAAAAAGGTGACAAGCAAGATGTTCTTAACTACCGCGGAGTCACATCGCTAGCTGCCTGTCCGAAAGTATTTGAGAGGATCGTCAACGATGTCATGTTTTCAGCTTGCCGGAACTGGATCTCTGAGAATCAGCATGGATTTTTTCCTAAACGTTCGGTAACTTCAAACCTGATGGTTTTCACATCCTTCTGCATATCCAACATGGATGGCGGGAAACAAATCGACGCGATATATACCGATATTTCGGCAGCATTTGATTCTGTAAACCACGATATTCTCCTGAAAAAATTGCATCGACTTGGCTTTTCCGAACGATTGTGTGCATGGATCAGAAGTTACCTAACGGATCGTCGATTGGCTGTAAGAATTGGTTCTGCTGAATCCTCTGACTTTACTCCAAAGTCTGGGGTACCCCAAGGCAGCAATTTGGGTCCTTTATTGTTTACACTATTCTGTAACGACATTAATTTTTTGCTCACTGGATGTGGAGTTCTCCTATACGCGGACGACCTGAAAATATTTTTAGTCATAAACAACCAATCTGATTGTTATGAATTGCAACGATTCTTGGACACAGTTGTGAACTGGTGCGCTAATAATTTACTTGTTTTGAGCGTAGCAAAGTGCTGTATTATCACATTTGGGCGTATGAAAAATCCATTCATGCATCACTACAATATTCTGGGCGAGCAGTTGCATCGTGTTGACGAGATTAAGGATCTTGGCGTTTTATTGGACAACCGTATGACTTTTAAGCGTCACTATTCTGTGGTACTCGAGAAGGCAAATCGTATGCTGGGATTCATTATGCGTTTGAGCAAAGAATTCACTGATCCGATTTGCTTGCGAGCTTTGTATTGCTGTCTGGTACGTTCAATATTGGAATCTGCGAACCTGATATGGTGGCCGTTTGAAGCTGCATGGACAGCGCGTTTTGAAGCAATTCAACGTCGGTTCGTTCGTTATGCTCTTCGTGAGCTACCTTGGGAGAATCCATTAAATTTACCTCCATACGCACATCGATGTGCCCTGCTTGGACTTCATACGCTGTCGGATCGCCGTTCCATCGGTCAATCGATGTTCGTTGCAAAGATTCTTCGGAACGAAATTGACTGCTCCTGGATACTCTCTCGCTGCAATATTTATGCTCCAGAAAGAACCCTGCGCAATAGGAATTGGCTCTCTTTGGAACCAAGAAGCACGCGATATGGCAGCAATGACCCTCTCCGTTCCGCGAAATTATGCTTTTTACGTCATTTTAATGTCTTCGACTTCAATGTATCCATTTCAACTTTTAGACGCCGCATTGAATCTGACTTGAGTGACCAACTAAGAACTTAGGAATAGTATCATGTTATGTACAAATAATATTAAGTAGATCATTAAGACACCTACATTTGTCAGATGATTTTATATTAAATAAACAATAAACAATAAACAATAAACAAAAAGTGTTTGGGGAACGTATTTCGACAACTAAAGCATGGATCACCACAAATCTTGATGCATTAAAACGGGTCTATCTCGGAGCTATGTATGTAAACGAAATAAAAATGTTTTGTACTTAAAATGTAGGGTTTTTATTGCACTTTGAAGGAAAAATAATAAAAAGGTTATTGCGATGTTGTTATGATGAATTTTCAAACTTTTCGTCGAGTACCACTCATCATAGTTTGGACACCCTATTCACTGCCCTCAGCGGCCATTTTGTTCCACAATCTCTTCATCTTTGTTCCATCCTGAGTCGTCCTACACATTCTTCTTCATCTTCTGCTTGACAATTGCCCAAACATTTTCGGTACGGCAGAATTGAGGACAGTTGGGTGGGTTGATGTTCTTTTCGACAAAATCCACCCGTTGGCCCGATACCACAGTAGTACCTCTTTGCTGTAGTGGCAGCTTGCCAAATCGGGCGAAAACTTTACTGGTCCTTTGTGAGATCTAATGTACAAAAAAAAAACGTTTTTTAGACACTCTTTTTTGTACATTTCGGAGTCCATGGTGTTGTTTTCCACAAAAACCGGGGGTTTTCGTCCGCAGCTGCAAATACCTTGCCAGATCAAACACTTTCTTGCAAACTTATCAGCAAAAATGAATTCAAACTTGCCGGGGACATCACCATAACCAGTGCAGTGCACCACTGCAGTGGCTTTATAAAATTTTTGGCCAGGAAGCTGCCCAAAATCCATCTTCACGTACGTTTCGTCATCCATGGGATGCATCCGTCGAACTTCTTTGGAATTCTCTTGTATAACTTCCGGGCACGTCTTTTGGCTACTAAATTCCGCTTCAATGTCCGGTTTGGTTGCTTAATGGTCCGAAAGGATCGTATTCCTTCGCGTAGCCCAATCCTTTTGACGGTGCACCGGTCGGCGTTATATTTTTTGGCGATGTCATAGTCCGACTACCCTGTGTTTGCCTTGATCGCTCTCAACACCTTCAAATGCAGTTTCCGATCCTTAATTCTACTATGACGCTTGGAATGAACCTGCCGATCGATAGCATGCATCTCACGGAATCGTTTGAGAACGCTGCAGACGGTTGATACAACCGTTTTTAACGGTTTCGCGATTTTTGAACCCGACCACGTCGGGTTTTTGACTTGAGTGTCCAAAATTAATTTTCGTCTCGCGGCTTCCATCACGTGCAACTTTTTTGGATCAAAACGAATCGTAATAAAATTTTCGGCACTGATAGAGGAAACATTTCCGAACAAAGTATTGTCAAAAAATTCTAGATCCGACAACTAGGAGCGCTATGGTGAAATAAACAGTGCGTACAGATTTGATCCATGCTTTAGGAAACCGGGATCTGGGGAAATTGAAATCCGGTAGCTGCAGTTACAAACAGAAGATTGGCTAGCACCTTCGAGTGAAACTTCTATCTCTCCGTTCGAGATGTTGCCAACAGTGATGCCACATTTCTATCGGTATTTTGAAACCCAAAAAAATCTTTTATCGGTATATAAATCCTAAAAATCGGTATGAAAATCGGTATTTTGAGGTACATTTTCAACTTCCTAACGTATTTTTCTTTAAATCGAAGCTTGCAATAAACAGCAAGTGACTTGCTGCAAGTCTAAAAACTCTTATGAATGTTCATTTTTAGTTCAAAACTAGCTGACTAAATGTGTTTTAGCATATATTATTGCATTTTCTCCGTAACTTGTTTCTAGTTAACACTAGTTTACACAAAATGACGGTTTTGAAATGTTAACAGAACTTTATGTTTGGTATGACTTGTACAATTTTTTTTATTTTTAAAACTATCTGCTTTTGCTGACGAAAGCGAAAATCACAAATGAAAATTCAGCAGAGAATCCGAAATAAGTGTTTCTTTCCAGTACTGAATGGAAATTTATTTTAAAAGTTACCGTTTAATAAGAAATATAGGGGCATGGCGAGCACCTTTAGGTTACACGTTGGTTAGGCATACAAACAAATCAAAACTTGAGACTTTGATGTTTGGCTAAAGTGGGATGTAAATTTGATGAATTCGATAAGGCAAGAATAGAACCAGGTCAACCTAAAGGAAATTTTAATTTAGTAAGCACTTACAAATCCAATGGCTTTTTGACGTTCGAGGTAAATATGGGCCCAAGTTGACGTTCTTCGTTTTATTGATGGTTTTTCGCCAATCTGGTCAATTCAGCTTTTAGTTTTAGATATGAGTTCTAGCGATTAGAAAAATAAATGATTGCAGAAAGTTGAGAGAATTGTTGCTTTAATTTTTTTATAGCCAATAAAAAATTAATATTACTTTATGAAAAATCACGAATTAGTCATATGAAAATCCAAAAATTTTATGCGAAAATTAATGAGAGATGTGCTCTAAAAGAAGGTGTTCTTCCGAAAAAGATTGAAAAACTCATAGTTTTACTATAACTGAAACCCATTTTACCTGGCGTGGTCTTCAATTCTGCGATCTCTGCAGTTTAGGTACTTATGATATAATTTATTTGGCTAACAAGATGCAAAAGGATTGAAAATTAGACCGATGATATTACATACCGTGTATCTGATTGCACTTCAAATCTCGACATACCCCATCTGGCGAAGAGTTGAACAAGGATTAAGATTATATTCAAACGGTGTATGTATTTCCTTGAAAAGTTAACACCTCACGAGACAAGAGCTTTAATGCGATCGTCAATTGAGATTGACCTTAAGGAACTTCTTAAGGTCAATCTCATTTAGCTCCAGAGCGACCAAGCGTCCACCCAAATGTGGCAAGAGAAGTAAGCAAACTGATGAAGTGCGTTCTCGGTTCAGATAAACTCGTTCGCAATCGGGTGAAAGAGAAGCTTCACAGAAAACTCGGTTTGTCTTCATCGGTTGCGTCTGGATCGAAGTTTCGAAGTGCGTCAGAATTTACAATGCACAATGATACAGAACATCAATCTAGCGGAACTGAATTAATAACGCCGAAAGTAGACAAGATAGACTGCTGGTGTCTTTGGCAACTTTGCTCTGTATAACAAAGCGCATATAAAATATAAAGTCGAGAGGTCCACCAACAGCGAGATAGAAATGATAACTTTCTTGTTTAGCATTTTAGAGCTTAAGCTTTTTCTACAAAATTATTTATCTCAACAAAATACACAACTTTGCTTAAAATGTCCAAGTTCTACAATTTTAACCCAAGGAGATACGGTAAAATTTAAAAAAAATACTTGAAAAATGCTTAGTAAAAAAGTTATTGTTATTAAATATCGCGCTAATTTTGAACCTCTTGACTTTAAATTTTATATATAAAAAGGGGAATTAACAGTTTTGCCCATAACATCTATCTTTTCATTCCTGGGCGATATTGATTTAGTTCCCCTAGATTGAGGTTCTGCAGGACCAATGCTTTCTTCGGTCGAAAAACATCAAAACTGTAGCGGTGAAGGAAGATTAATCCTGATTTTTACGATTTGTGGAGGGTTTGCAGTTTTTTTTCTTAAATTTGTCCCAGATCCCTGCGTAATTTTCACGGTTTGTTTAAGGGGGGGGTAGGGTCTAACGGCTATAAAAAAAACACCATTTTCACGATTTTTTTCTAGAGCTATCGTTCAAACTAATGTTTTCAAATTTTTTGCATTATACAAAGCATTGTTAAAACAACGTTTAGTAATTTTTTCGTAGAAAAATATTGAAAAATGAGCCGGTGACGGAGCACTTTCGGGGATGCCTTTTTAAAAACAGGATTTGCGGTGGACACTGTATCTCAGCACAGAATCATCTGAAGTCAAAAAATCAGAGCAAAATATTTTTAATAGATGTTTTTCTAGACCCCAACGTTTTTATGTAACCTAAAATTTTTTTTATGAAATTTTTGTGGCTGTTTGAAGTAAAAAATACGATTTTTCACGAAAAAATCCGCCATTTTTCACCTCTAAAATCTCCCCAAAGAAAAAAAAACAAAAAACAAAAACGTTGGGGTCTGGTATTTTGTATGTAGAAAATATGTTCCAAATTTGGAAAGAATCGGATAAGTAGTTTTCAAATGACGATGTCCACGGACTTTAAAAATGTGCCTTCGAGAAAAACGCGTTTGAAGTTTCTGCTCTTGCTTTCTTGCAGTATTAGATAGGAGAAGATAAAGGCCTATAATTTCTACAGTTTTGCTTCAATTGACTTGAAAATTTGACACAACATTCTTGAAATGTTTTACAATAAGAAAATAAAAAAATAAAAAAATCGATTTTTTGAAAGTGTTAGACCCTACCCCCCCCTTAATGGACAAAAATTTTCGGATACTTTTAGTAAATGTTATCTTGCGAAGCGGTGCTTTTGTAAATTAATGCTAGCCACGTACGAAATTAAAAGTACATAAACTTAAGTTTACAGATTCATCCGGGCTAGCCCGGTTTTTCAATGCAATTTTTGAGAAAAGTTTGGTCCGGCCCGGATTCCCGGATATTGTAAAAAACTATTTAGATTTAGCCTAGTTTTATCCACATTATTTGGAAAATGAAACAAGAATATCAAATTCAGTTTTAAATTGTTTGTTGAAAATTGGATTGGTGAAAGTTTGTTTAATCATAAATCAAACCAGAAGAAGTGCCGGGCTACGTACAAAAATAGTTGTGGAATGTTAATCCATAAACCTACATTGGAATCCTCTTCAACTGATGCACTGTTCCGCACTGCATGATGGCTTTTTTTTTAAAAAACATCCCTGCATTGAAATCTTTTTGGCTTGATACACTGAGCTACACAGCAGCGACGCTAGAGCGCAATTTTCTAGCCAGCTCCTTCTCTTTTCTTTAGAGCGAGCGACGTCCACCCGACCGTCAGAGCAACCGCAATCGGGCGCACTTGGCAAAAAGATTTGTGAACGTTGATCGGCAGAGCAGTGCACTCGGAATCCGAAATGATAAAAGTGTAAGTCGTTCTCTGCTATGTTCTGTTTGCGAGTTGTTGGACAAGCAACTTAGGAGTATCGTCTACAACCGTGCATGAAGCTTGGAAACGATCCGGACTATCAACTTATAAGAAGGTATTGACTGCTAATCGCAATGAAAAGCAAAACCTTACGGCAAAAACAAAATCTAGAAAGCTGTTTACGACATTGTTGACAAAGTTTGAATGCGTGGTAATAGACGGCAAAACCCACGCCAAGGCAGACTTGAGACAGCTTTTGGGGCAAGAGTTTTATGCAGCAACCGGATGGGGAAAAGTGGCAAATATTTTGAAGCATATTAAACTATCAAAGTTTTCCAAGAAATATCTCTCTTGAGAAGCTTTCTGTACATGAGGCTTAAAAAGCGACATTTTCGTTGCAGCCGGTACCGCCAACCAGGAAATTCCAGAAGAAACATGACTTGTCTGGTGCCATGGAGTGTTATGCCGCTAACAACATTCAGGTTGAGCCCGAAGGTATAGGGTGCTCGGTTCGAAAAGTGGTCAACTTAAATTCACCGTATTGTTTCTAATCTTTCATATAAAAAAAATCTGATAAGGATAAGACCAGAATTTCGCAAAATCGAAAAATATTGGGCGATAACTAAGCAGAACCATATAAAGACCCAAAAACTGTTAGCAGCGACAAGCAGTTCACAGTAAACTGACGTTCTGCGGCGAAGAAAGTGGATAAGGTGAATGTTTAAAATTTGATGGCAGGCGTTAAACAAAAGGCTCGCTTATTTGGACTAGGTCAACCGGAATCTTAACTGAGCATTTTTTTTCCATCTTTTATACATATTAAACATCAAAATGAAAGATACCTTGACTTTTTGAATAAACAAATACTCGATTTACATGCAATTTAGTCTGACCACTTTTTGATCCGAACACCCTTCTTGAACGTCAAATTTAAGCCTATATCTTCAAAATAGTAGTTCGATGAAACGATGATTCTTAACCTCAAGCATGCTATGCTTTCTACCGCACGTATAACATAGGGCAAATCTGAACAGAATTCAAACTTCATTCCAAACAAACAAGAAGAAAGTGAAAGAAAATAACTTTTAAATTTATAACATTCTTTAAATCTCATCAGCAGCGTTCCGATCGTATTCTACAAGGAAAATAAAAAAAATGGTAAAATTTACCGAGAAGCGAAGTGATTTTTTTCCACCCCTTTTTCACGGTAAATTTAACCCTTTTTTCATTGACCTAGATAAAAAGTAACTTTTATCCCTTTTCGCATTCACCTAGAAAAATAGTAAATAATAATGCTTTTGCCATTCACTGAGTAAAAAGGTACACCCTTTTTTCAGTTCAATTTAGGTTAACTTTACCTCGCTACGAGGTGAGTTTCCCCTCGAAGAGGTAGAATAAGTTACCTTTTCAATTTTCACGAGCGTTCACGGAAAATAAAAACCCGATTTGATACACTCAACAGTGGATTGGAGGCTTTTTTACAGAGTGTAAATTATCTCTGGAAACATATGACGCAATGATGGATTCCTTATTTCTGAATTATATATGATTTATCCATAAAAAAGATAATGATTAAAGAAAATCGAAAGCAAAAATTACCAAACTCAATATTAAAGAAGGTGGCCAGTACGTTTTTTGGGGGACAAGCGAACTGATATTCAACGAGTTCATTTACTATCAAAATATTTCAAACTGTTTAAGTTTCAGATCTACATTTGTCGACGCTCACTGATGGTCAAGGGGTTAGCCTCCTAAACTTTCATGATAGATGGCGTGGGATCGATTCTCGGCTGTTTGATGATCTTTTTGTCAAATTTTCGATCGCCTCCTTAAATTATTTAGCGATTGCTGGCTACTGCTGCTGAGCAAATGGCTACCTTTTTTGGAGCCAACATAAGATATTTTCTATGTTTTTCAAACAATTTTGTTTTTTTTTTTAATTTAAAACATGACTTACAGGAAAAAATCCAATTTTTTGAAACTAAATTCATCAAAATCGTAAAACCCAGAATAGGAAAAAGGGTGGAAAGAACGTTTCAATGGAACATACAAACCCACGGACATCTTCATAACTCGTCGAGTCGATTAGTATATATAAAGTTGAGTCTTGGACTCTTAATTAATGATATCCCCAACTGACCGTTCGCTATGCCTTTCTGTAAGAAAGCCAAAAAAGGAAAAAAAATACTTTTTTGAGAGGAGATTTTTTTCCACCCCTCTTTAGAGGTAAATTTTCACCTAGCAAAAAAAATTAATAAATAAATAAATTCAATTTTTCTTATTGAATTTATCAGTATGCCCGAATTTGTCCAAGAAAAACTGGAATAAACGATAATCAACGTATCTGGCACGATCTAAATAAAAGGAAGAAACTTTATAATCGTGATTCATGAGTGACAGTTGTCAAAACCGACCGAATATACATATTTTTTTCACTTGAACTCTCTGACAATGGGAAACCAAACCTTCCTTCGTGAAATTCGTCTTTAAACTGGTTTTCATACACTCACGTTAGTATTTTCTTTCTCACCTTCATCTCTACTGTTGAATCCGTCAGTTAAGTCCTTTTTTCTAAGCAGCTCAACATTTTCAATTTAGCACATCTGTATTCTCCAATAGCCGAAGTCCCATACAAAATTCAGTGCTTTTCGACTGATTAACTCTCGACCTCTTCAAAAATAAACTGTTGTGACCCCCTCTTCTCTTTCTATTTGTTTACTGGGATCAGAGAGGGGTCTTAAACAACCATAGAGTCTTTTGCCGTATCCAAATATCCTCCCATGCCAAATTTAGTTCCATTTGCTCGATTATTACACCAGTCATGCAAAAAAACAATGTATGGGAGCCCCCTCCCTCTTTATGTTTCTCTTATGAAAAGTGGGAAGTGCTTCAAACCATTATGGGAACATTTCGTTCACCCAGACATCCTCACATGCCAAATTTGATTTCTCTCGCTTGGTTTACCCGTTATCGAGTATTGCCCCCTCCCCTCTTTCAATCCTCCCAATGAAAATCGGGAGGAGTTTCAAACAATCATAGAACATTTTCCCATATCCAAATATTTATCTCAAGGTAATATCGTTCCATTTGCTCGAGTATTTATCGAATTTTTCAATAAAAATTGTATGGAAGCCCTCTTTCAATCTCTCTACTGGAAGAAGAGAAGGGTCTCAAATAATCGTTGAAACATTGCTCGTGATTTTAAATTTTATATTGTGTTTCGAGATCTGAAAACAAAATTTAACCATACCTTGATTTCAATGGAATTATGCTACGAAGCTATTTTTTTCTTGAGAATTTCACAATTTCTTAGAACAGACTATTAGTGAGCAACTAACACTATCACTATAATATGTTCTCCTTTTGATGTTTAATCCTACAAGTGGTGGGAATTTGTGTTAATGTTTCTCAGGAAACTAATCCAGCTCGGGTTCTTAACTGGCTAAGTCGTATTTTTAACGAAATATGTAGCTCATCAGAAAATGCTGCACAACCTAATATTGAACTCATCCCTAATTAAGGATGGAAAGGGCAATAGATATGTACGTGGGACAAGCAAAGCTACTTATCGGTTTGCCTTTAGTAGTTCATAGCTCATTGATGGCTCTTATGCCCTGAGCAAAATTAGGATTGAGTAGGTGTAAAACGCTGTCTTCATCGCATTAGTAAAATTGATGGTCCATCAACAAAATATCAAGGTTTAAGTCATTCGAATGAAAAATGATAGATAATGTTCTGTGGTTGCCGATTGGGAACATAAGTAGGGAGCATTTGGGAGTACTCTTGGGAGATCGTATAAATGTTTAATAAATTTAGGGAAAAAAGGAACCCATCAAAATGCCACAATTCCATAGAAATCCTCTTCCGATTTAACAATATTATGCAAACATAACTGCTTGAATTTTCGTCTAATTGGCCGGTGGATCGAAAACCAAATTTCGAGTTCCCGATTAGATTACTGGCACTCTCGCCAGCGCAAGCAAACGTAATGGAATGAAATTCCTGCAAATGTACGCGAAATTGGTTTGCAGCTAATTGGAAATTCTCAATTCGAGGTGAAGTAGAAAGCTCGGGTAGCGCTTTGCGATAAGAAAAAAGAATTGGTTTAAACTCTAGCGATTTGCAGCGTCCAGTTCATTTTTGGTCATTAACGCTCTTCCAACTTACCAAATTTGCGCCCCGTGAACATTCCCGATTGATTGCATCGCAATTGGAAAACCTCAACAGGCAATTATTAAACTTTATTCAAATTGACTACTTCCTACTTGTGTTGTCAGGCTTGTGATTGGAAGTTCGGCCAATAGCCTCATTTAACGTAGTAGCAGTTATCGATATTTTTTAAGAAAATGATTGAAATTCTAGAGGAAGACCCAAAAATTGATTCTACTTGCTTTTTTAGATCTCTGAAGAAAAAAAGCCATAGTAAAATAAAATTTCAATTCATCGACGATGTTAGCCTTTTTATATGCCTTTATTCCTAATAACAAAACGTCAAAGATTCTTTTGACAACTAAAATTGTTTAATAATGTTAAGACCACAGCATAATTCACTCCATTGTAAAATATTCAATCAATTTTCAAGCAATAAAACTCATTGGTTTTTTTTATAAATCTTGACGGATTTTACATTTAAAAAAATCGCAAAATGCCAAAAATGCCAAAAATGACAAAAATGACAAAAATGACAAATATGACAAAAATGACAAATATGACAAAAATGACAAAAATGACAAAAATGACAAAAATGACAAAAATGACAAAAATGACAAAAATGACAAAAATGACAAAAATGACAAAAATGACAAAAATGACAAAAATGACAAAAATGACAAAAATGACAAAAATGACAAAAATGACAAAAATGACAAAAATGACAAAAATGACAAAAATGACAAAAATGACAAAAATGACAAAAATGACAAAAATGACAAAAATGACAAAAATGACAAAAATGACAAAAATGACAAAAATGACAAAAATGACAAAAATGACAAAAATGACAAAAATGACAAAAATGACAAAAATGACAAAAATGACAAAAATGACAAAAATGACAAAAATGACAAAAATGACAAAAATGACAAAAATGACAAAAATGACAAAAATGACAAAAATGACAAAAATGACAAAAATGACAAAAATGACAAAAATGACAAAAATGACAAAAATGACAAAAATGACAAAAATGACAAAAATGACAAAAATGACAAAAATGACAAAAATGACAAAAATGACAAAAATGACAAAAATGACAAAAATGACAAAAATGACAAAAATGACAAAAATGACAAAAATGACAAAAATGACAAAAATGACAAAAATGACAAAAATGACAAAAATGACAAAAATGACAAAAATGACAAAAATGACAAAAATGACAAAAATGACAAAAATGACAAAAATGACAAAAATGACAAAAATGACAAAAATGACAAAAATGACAAAAATGACAAATATGACAAAAATGACAAAAATGACAAAAAAGACAAAAATGACAAAAATGACAAAAATGACAAAAATGACAAAAATGATAAAAATGATAAAAATGACAAAAATGACAAAAATGACAAAAATGACAAAAATGACAAAAAAATGACAAAAATGACAAAAATGACAAAAAAATGACAAAAATGACAAAAATGACAAAAATGACAAAAATGACAAAAATGACAAAAATGACAAAAATGACAAAAATGACAAAAATGACAAAAATTACAAAAATTACAAAAATTACAAAAATTACAAAAATTACAAAAATTACAAAAATTACAAAAATTACAAAAATTACAAAAATTACAAAAATTACAAAAATTACAAAAATTACAAAAATTACAAAAATTACAAAAATTACAAAAATTACAAAAATTACAAAAATTACAAAAAATACAAAAATTACAAAAATTACAAAAATTACAAAAATTACAAAAATTACAAAAATTACAAAAATTACAAAAATTACAAAAATTACAAAAATTACAAAAATTACAAAAATTACAAAAATTACAAAAATTACAAAAATTACAAAAATTACAAAAATTACAAAAATTACAAAAATTACAAAAATTACAAAAATTACAAAAATTACAAAAATTACAAAAATTACAAAAATTACAAAAATTACAAAAATTACAAAAATTACAAAAATTACAAAAATTACAAAAATTACAAAAATTACAAAAATGACAAAAATTACAAAAATTACAAAAATTACAAAAATTACAAAAAATACAAAAATTACAAAAATTACAAAAATTACAAAAATTACAAAAATTACAAAAATTACAAAAATTACAAAAATTACAAAAATGACAAAAATGACAAAAATGCAAAAATGCAAAAATGACAAAAATGACAAAAAAATGACAAAAATAACAAAAATTTTTGAAATGTTGTCATTTTTTCAATCTTTTCGGTTTTGTATTGATGTTGTTTTTTTTTCAATTTGTTCAATTTTTCAGTTTTTATTTATTTTGCAAAATTTGATCTTTTCTCTTATTTTTGTATTTTTTTAGAATTTTTGCCAGTTTTGCTGATTTTGTCAAATTTTAGTTGTTGTATTAAAAAATTTTCAAATCTGTCAATTTTATCAAATAATCTTGTAGTTTACAAAAGTGATAAAATTGATACAAAAATATGAAATTGGCAAAATTAATTGTTGATTCGACTAATTATTGAACCCTACATAACCGCAAAAGTTTTACTCCAGTGATTGTAATATTTCCCAATTATGTATGCAATGTACTCGTTTTCTTCACTTCAGAGGCCAATCCGGACCAATGTTAAATTATTTGAAAGGCATGGTTGAAACCCAATTTTTTATTTAGCAATTGTAGCCAATTGTATTTTAAATTTTGAATTCACTGCGTTAGAAATTGTTTAATCATAATTTGATTATTTTGAATAAAGAAAATTATCATTTATTCATGATTTTGTATAATTTGTATCCACATATAATTAACAGATGGAAACTAAGTCTATAATCCACTGTCAAGAGTTTGAAATCGGATTTTTCATTTTTACTAATATTATTTGTTAAATAAATCATAAGTTTAAGATTAGTAGTGCGCAATGTAACGAAAAGTGTAAAGCAAAAATCGATATATTTTACCAGATTTGGTTCTCATTATGTTGAAATTTTATGATTTAGTTTAGTTGGTTACCCTATCAATCGCTTTGAAATAAATTTATCACTTTATCACTAGAAATGAATGTAATTGAACAAAAAAAAGCATTTTTTTTTCAATCAACCCTAAACTAGCCAGCTAATGTCCCTTTTTTTGCTGGGTGAAACCGATAACCCTAATCCAAAATCTAAAAATGAGAAATTTTGGGAAAAGTAACTAAAATTTCATGTATCTAGCAACAATCGTTCCTGAAATATTGCATCAAAAAGGTACAGTTCAGATCATATAAACCCAAACCGCAAAAAAGGTTAAAAAGTGGCAATCGTTCAATTGCATTACTCTACCCGTAAAACAATTACCGAGCTACTCCACCGCTGAAGGACTTTCGAGTGCACTTTTCGAATTCAGTCATTCCGTCAGGTATACAACACAGTTCTTGCTACATTAAGCAACGTTAAGTGGAACCAATTCCCTACCACGAAAGAAGGAATAAAAATAAAAACAAAACGAAAGGTAACAATACAGTAGTAGTAATCTTCACTATTTCGAGTTCTTAAGGGTAATGGTTTTTGGACTCCTACAGTGCTTTGCCATGCTGCGCTCAGATAAAAATGCTTGCATCAGCTGGCAAAAACTTTTAAACCAATTTCCACGTTTTGGTTTTGCAGTTTCGTTGTTTTCCAGCTCCCAAGGTGGATTCCTGCAAGGAAACCGTAAAGGATAAAAACAAAGTTTCTTTGTCGGATTTCAATCAACAGCTCAGTGGCAGTGCAAATTATCGCACTTTCAACCACTTTTTTTCAGCAGGTTCAACATTTCATTTTTCTATTTGTCTCATTTCAATGATGTTGATGATACTGAAGGTGGCGGAGTTGAGCGATATCGGAATGTCCTCTATAGAACCACGACGTTTCGAATACGCGAAAATGAATAGTGTGAAACTAACCTCTTTTGTCAAGTTTAATGATTTGGTTTAAATGTTTCCCCAGCATATTCTTCAGTCTAATTAGATCTCATTGGTACCTAAGAGTTATTTAGGAGCAAGACTTTAAAGCTGACATTAGCAAGAAGTTTAAGTGGGACTTGTCTATGGCCGGACAACATTGATTTTTCATAGCACATTATCCTATTAATGTTTTAAAACCTTGGATATAAAGTAAATAGCCTGATATAGTGTTTATAATATGGTTATCCTTTCTGTAAAGATAAACTAATGATTTGCTGAGTAGTACGGAGAGGATCACCTAAACCACGCATTTGTATTGTGTTCAGATTTTTCCGCTTGAAAAATGTGAATTGCCCATAAACGTCATCGTTGGGACATCGGATAGGAAAATATTTAAAATTAAATAAGACTAGCTGACCCGGTAAACTTCGTTTTACCTTCTAATGTATAAATCGTAATGAATGTTTGATTTCATCTACACGTCTTTTACTTCATCGTGCTCGCGAATCTATTTTTTTGAAAATCGTAACAAAATTATACGGCTTGTGTCCCATTTCAAGTTGAATTTGTATTGGGACCACCTTGCATAAAAAGTGAAATTCTTGAAATTATTATACAAACCAGCTCTGACCCGAAAAACCCTCGGATACCAAATTTCACTTCATTCCGACCGACCATTCATACGTGATGTTGTTACAAAGAAAACGCCTCCATTTTTATATATAAGAAGATGTAAAGAGATAATTTTGTATGGGGACCCCCTTCCATAAGAAGTGAGATTCTTGAAACTATTATACAAACCATCTCTATCCCAAAAAACCCTCGGATTCCAAATTTCACTTCATTCCGACCGACCATTCATACGTGATGTTGTTACAAAGAAAACGCCTCCATTTATATATATAAGATTTAAACTTGAAACTTTCATATTTTCATGTCTATAGCACCCTCAAATAGAAAGCAGAAGATAAGGATTCAAAAACGTGAATAGATATAAATAATAGATATAACTTTAAATTTTGCTGTTCGACCATAAACATTTTTTCGGTAGTTTTTTCTATACAAATGTTTCTTCTGGTTTGTCAAAAAAACTTTGATGAAAAGCTTAATAGAATGTTCGGTAGTTAAAGCTCGTCCTCACAACATCTGTGCAAGTTTTTTTATGTTTCGATTAAAGTCGGTTTACCATCTTTATGGCATTCGCGACTTTATCAACGTTGCAGTTGGCGGATCGTTATTGAAAAACTTATCCGGTACAACTGTGTTCGATGTTTGCTCTTGGGCTCGAACTTGCGGACATCGGCTCAGGAGACAACAGACTTGCCAACTGAGCTTTATCACAAGCCCAAATCTGTGCAAGTGATTGGTTTTTGGGCCATTGGCGACAATTTTTAAAAAGAAATTGGTTTTGTCCGGTCATAGAAAACACTTTTGGAAAAGAGTGAAAACTAACATAAAATTATTTCTCTTACCACATGAATACGTTGTAATTTTTTTTCTAATATAGTTTAGTGATCATAATATTGATATTCTGATAAATCAGTAGAGGAACCAATATTAACAAAAATACATTTTTGAAGTTATTGCTTAAAAACCTCAAGTGTCCGGTTATAGTCAAGTGCCTTTTAAACCCCTTTCGGCGGCCTCCTATACAAACTTTCATATCTGAGTCCTACCCTCACAATTTCAGTATAAAAATTTTCAAATCAACCCATTGAAATTTCTCATTTATCTTTGCACACTTTTTTCAGCCATGCACTGAGCTTTTATTTTCACCACAGAAGCAAAGACCTTTATTAATCATGATATTTCACTCCAAATCTGCTAGAAAAACCAATTCCAATCTGACAGGAATGTAGCCACAGGAAGGTAACTCGAAAAATAATGAATATCTTAAATTTGGTTTTTCATAAATTCCTTCGTCCATCAGAACACATTTACCCTTTGCATCATTGTACAGATTGCGATTCCTGGAACTACCCACTATTAGTTGTTTGCTTATTGCCACCCGGAGACGGATTTGCTGTATAGTTAGGCGATTTGCATTCAGTTATTCATCATAACGTTAGGCATTTGGCAATAAGTGTGATCAAGGGTTCCACTCTTATGCTTGGTTTGAACTTTGCGAGCATTTCAGAGAGTCTTCATGCACTAGATATAGAAGTTTTAATAAAAATTCAACTGTTTATGAGTTTTCAAGTCGATAATGATGGATTTTTGAGGTAATTATGCATAATTATTTTGACCATGTCCTCTTGCACAGCAAATATCCCAAAAACACTTAAATTTAAAAATGAAATTAGAATGAAATGAAAAATGAAATAAATAGACAAAATAGTCTTTTTCATTACGCTGTCAAAAGTTTACATATCCGAATCCTAGAAATGTAGTTGTCGTCTGAACAAAGTGCCCGGATACTAAACGATCATAGCCTTAATAACATCAATATCGCTTTTGTTGAGATAGCGGAATCGGGGCAAGGACAGGAACAACCAAAATCCAAAAGGCTTCAAGATTAATATAAAAGTACGTCTTTATTAAGCGGAGTTCTGGTTCTAAGTGATAAGTTTTTCATTATAAACAAAGTTCGCTACTAAGCACTGCACTGTTGCTATGAAAAAAATAGAATTGTTGAAAGGATATCATTGATTGCTATTCCTTTAACAGCTTTAACAGTATTTGTGTTGTATGGACGACCTCCTTCAAAGGGGGACTGAAACACAAAAATAAAAAATAGGATTTTTTTTATTGTTTACTCCAAACAATTAAAAAAGGCATCAATATTTAAAATAATCATAAATGTCTATACCAGAGTAGTAAACTATAATCTATTTTACAGTTTCAAGATGAAAAAAATGAAAAACATAAACAAATAAAGTTTCGCTGGATTGAGAACTCAAAATTTGAGGATAATTTTTTTTCGATTTATTGTATTTATTTTTCGGAAGCCAAAATAAAGCTTGCGCTGCCGATGGCCGTGGTAAATAATATACCGTTGGATAGGGGTGAGCCTCAACAAAAACATATAGTAAAATCGTAAATTTTTGCTATATTTCGAATACGATGTCTTTGAGAGGAGAGAGTAGGCGGCGACCGTGACTGACGGGTGTGGTTATTTTTGCTGCTGATTTTTACTCCTGAAAAACTATTTTATTTTTTACTTGTGAATTGTTATATGAGACAAAAATTCGTACAGAAGTTGGATAATTTGAGTTTGCGTCGTGTTTGTTCTAATTTTGTTGAGGTCTGAAAACCCAGTTCATTATAAAAATTCTTGTGGACGATGTGCATTGGCTGTTGGTGCCGGCAATGGAAGAAAATTTACAGCTTTACTTGATACTTTCTTCGAATCATTCTACAAATCAGAGCTAAGTATACGTTTATTGTATCCAAATTGACCGTTTTCCTGCCGTGGAAGGATCAGCTAACGCTTCTGGGGTTTCTCCACTGGGACGCAACGAACTTGGCACTTGGGAGGCCTCAAAGCCCTTCGACTCAGTCGCGCTGTTTCCAGCCAGCGTCTTCAGCCGTCCCAGCCCTGAGCTCGAATGCGGCGATGAGGTCCTCCAGCCTACTGATCCAGGCAAGTATTCATTTTTTCCCGGAACATTCTCGTTGTGTGATGAATTTTCACCTAACCGCAGATCCTACGAAGTCTACCAACAAATCTCGTCTACAAGTGCCTCAACTGCTTCTCGGGTTTCGTCACCAGGACGCATCGTTTTGAGCCCTCGGGAGACCCCTGAGCCCTTCGTCTCAGTCGCGCTGCTTCCTGCCTGCGTCATCAGTCGTCCTGGCCCTGAGTTCGTTGGAGGCGATGGGGTTCTCCAGATCACACCTACAGGCAAGTACCCTGTTACGACAAGAACATCATCTTCGCGTAGTCAGTTTCCGCCTTCCGACAGATGCATCCAGCTAAACACTCCTGACTTCGGAAATCTGGCGTTTTCTACTGGGCCTCCAGCACCGGGACGCAACGAATTAGGAACCACGGAGACCCCAGAGCCCCTCGACTCAGTCGCGCTGTTTCCTGCCAGCGTCAACAGTCGTCCCGGCCCTGAGTTCGTCTGTGGCGAAGGGGTTCTCCAGCTTGCGCTATCAGGCAAGTACGATATCGTCGACTGTTCTTCTCCGCGTGATGAAATCTGCCTTTTCAGCGATCTTCGTCCCGGTACTGCATCTGAATCGGACTACTCTATCAGCATTTTCTACCAGAACACGGGTGGCGTCAATACCTGCTTGATCGATTCTCTGCTTGCTACTTCGTGCTGCTGCTACGATATCATTGCCTTTACCGAAACATGGCTTAATGACCGTACCCTCTCCAGTCAGATTGTTGGCCCAGATTATACAGTGTTTCGTTGCGACCGTAGCCCCCTCAACAGCAAAAAATCTACTGGTGGTGGAGTGTTACTTGCCGTTAGATCTAAACTCCCGGCTGTGCTTATCGAAGACGTTTCCTGGGACGATCTGGAGATTCTTTGGACCCGCATTGATCTCGGTAATCGGAAACTCTATCTATGCGTAGTGTACGTGCCTCCTGATCGTTCTGGCGACCTGGTTTTAGCAGAGTCCTTTTCGCATTGCCTGTCTAAAGTCAGTTCCTTTTGCTCTCCTGAGGATGACATACTTATCTTTGGCGACTTTAACATGCCCGGTCTAAAATGGTGCTCCTCTCGAAGTGGCTTTCTGTTTCCAGATCCTGTGCACTCTTCGTTCTCGGCATCTTCTAGCATATACTTAGACGCTCTGAGTACAGCGACTCTACGTCAGATAAATAATATCGAGAATGAAAACGGACGTATGCTCGACCTCTGTTTCATTAACGAAGGTTTCTGGATTCCGACGATTGACTTAGCTCCCGCTCCCCTTGTCAAAGCTGTTCCACATCACCCAGCCTTAGTGGTCTCTTTCGCTGCCGCAAGGAGATATGCTCCAGTGAAGAAAACGGCATCCTTCTATCAAGATTTCAAGAACGTGGATTTCGAAACTATATCTCTCGTTCTTGAGTCCATCGAATGGGAAGTTGAGCTCGATCCTTCTGATCCAAATGCAGCTGCTGAGACTTTTTCGTACATTCTTAACTACGTTATTGATCGCCATGTTCCGAAACGTAGGGTAGCGAATGATATACGGGCTCCCTGGGTCACTAAAGAACTGCGGCGACTGAAGACGGCCAAGAAACGTGCACTCCGAAACTACAACAAGCACAAATCCCCTTACACTAAGGGAGAATACTGCAAACTAAACTCTGCTTATAAAAAAGTCAGTAAGCGTAGCTACTTGAATTATCTAAATCGGTTACAAAGGAATTTCAAGACCAGTCCGAAATCTTTTTGGAAGCACGTAAAAAATCAACGGAAAGAACCAGGGCTTCCGTCCTACATGTTCCTCGACAGCGACACAGCGAATTCTGATCCAGAAATTTGTGAACTTTTTGCCGAGAAATTTTCTAGTATTTTCACAACTGGGGGAATTTCCTTGGAGCAACTGGCCAGAGCTGTAGGGAATATATCACCCCTAGGGTCATCTTTGAATGGTATTCTGGTCGACGATGCAGCCATCCTAAAAGCGACAGCTAAGCTAAAAAAATCATCTTCTACGGGCCCGGACGGTATACCAGCTACCTTTCTGAAGCGTTTTATGCCATCTTTGCTGACACCTATCAGGCATATCTTTCAATCATCGCTGGACGGCGGAATCTTTCCTTCATTGTGGAAAGAAGCTCACATGTTTCCTGTCCACAAAAAGGGAGATAAGAGAGACGTGAGCAACTATCGTGGAATCTCCGCTCTATGCGCGATCGCCAAATTGTTTGAACTAGTTGTTTTGGATCCCATCTTCTCATTTTGCAAGCATCACTTCTCCAACGATCAGCACGGGTTCATGCCTAAAAGATCCACGACTACAAACCTACTGAGCTTTACATCGTTCGTGCAGGACAGCTTTGCCAAGAAAAGTCAAACAGACGCCATTTACACAGATCTCTCTGCTGCGTTCGATAAGGTGAACCACGAAATTGCAATCGCAAAGCTCGAACGTTTAGGCTTCTGTGGTTCCCTACTGGATTGGTTCCGGAGTTACTTAATGGGACGAAAGTTATCCGTTCGTACTGGTGAATCCTTTTCTAGGCAGTTCGTTGCTTCTTCAGGAGTGCCTCAAGGAAGTCATTTGGGACCGATCATTTTCGTGATCTATTTTAATGATGTACTCTCGCTCCTCGGTGGCACAAAGCTCGCTTATGCCGATGACCTGAAACTTTTTCACACTATAAACGGCCAAGACGACATCAACTTCCTCCAACAGCAATTCACCGCTTTTGCTCACTGGTGCGATATCAACTGCTTGCCCTTGAACCGCAGTAAATGCTCGGTAATATCGTTTACCCGTAAGCGGCATCCTCTTCATGCAGAGTACATCCTCGGAGACCAAACCATCATCCGGGTGGACCATATCAACGATCTGGGCGTTATTCTCGACCGAAGGCTGGAGTTCAAGATTCATACGAACTATGTTGTCGACAAAGCTTCTCGAAGCCTTGGATTCTTGTTTCGTATGGCCAAAGATTTCAAAGACGTATACTGCCTGAAAAGTCTTTATTGTTGCATAGTTCGTTCTATTCTCGAGTACGCTTCAGCTGTTTGGTGCCCTTTCTACCAGAACGGAGCTGAAAGAATCGAGGCTATCCAGCGGCGATTCTTGCGGTACGCTCTACGACACTTAAACTGGCAGGATCCGTTTCGTTTACCAAGCTATGAAAGCCGCTGCCGTCTCATAGGCTTAGATACGCTTCAAGCACGCCGAAATGCTACGCGTGCTCTAGTTGTAGCGGACCTTCTAACATCTAGAATCGACTGCCCCGAACTGTTGGAGGTCATACCTCTCAGCGTACGACCCCGAGGATTACGAAACCAGAACCTGCAGCTCTACGTTCCGATTCGCCTGAACAATTACGGGGCTAACAGCGCTTTCATCGGCATTCTAAAAACTTTTAATCGGTTTTCCGAACATTTCGACTTCGACGTCTCAAGGAACGTATTCCGAAGGAAAATTTTAAGTGTATGAAGTATTGTGTAGTCTTATGTTGATATTAATTTTAATTTGTTAGTTAGTAATCATTAGGATCAACATGTGATCCGTTGATGTTTTAAACAATAAACAATAAACAAATTGAAATTTCTTGTTTAGTAAGGTAGTTTATAGGAAAACACGTGGTTTTTGTGTTTTGCGATCTGCCGATCAAAGTACAAGTTTCCGCTAAACCAAACAATGTTCAAGTTTCCAAGCTGTTCTTAATGAAGATGTATTTGGCAGATTTTCCAAGTTTTTCTACATAGTATTTGCGCTGAATATATAATTCTTTTTAAATATGTTGCTCGAAAAACAGTTTTTTACGGGAATCATAAATAAACTCATAGTGTCAAGATTTTCTAATAAATTCAAATTGTCAATGGCAATGGTTACTATGATATTAAGCTTTATTATTAAATAAAAAAAAACAATCAAAAATGCATAATTAGAACGATCATTAAGCAATTTAAACATCAGAACTTTCAAAACATTCTGTAGATATATCCACACACGTTTTGTTTACTATTTTTAAACACCCACAATAGCTCAACAGCTTATAGTAAATATTTTTAGCACAAATTGAAAACACAATAAAAAATTTAAAGAACGACTTTACCTTTAATGGATGATAGAATTTTCGAATAATTTTATTTTAGTTCGAAAGTTTTTTCAAAGTTTTCATAATTTTTTATCATACAAAGATTTTTATGGACTGTAAAAGTGTTGCTCATTGTTGAATTGTGAATTCGAACGATAATGATCATGCGTTGAAATCGCTCTACGGAAATATGGCTATTTTCCTTGATTTTGTTTGTTTTAAGATTTAAAAAGTTGTATGTCAGAGTTGCCTGCTATGCACAAAACTCCATTCGACTTGTGGTATACTAAGGGACTAAAATGACTTCATTAGGGAACTTCAATGACGAATATGAAAGGACCTTATTTTAACAGCTTAGCACACAAAACAGTTGTATGTGATATAAGTCTTCCTTGATTTTTCAAATTTTTTAGTCATATCTAAACATTCTTGAAAAAAATTTTTTTTTGTCCATTTCTTCATTTTATGCACTGTTGATCATTCTTGTAGTTTTTGACATATTATCATTTTTTTAATATTTTTATCCAATTTGTGGTTTTGTTTTTACTTTTTTTGTGCTTTTTTGACATTGTTGTCACTTTTTGTGATTTTTGGTATTTTTTTTTTAATATGAATAGCTAACTTTTTTGGTACAATTTTTTTCTCCGTGCAATCGCGAAATCAAACTGAGGCAAAGAGTTGATTTGCACTGATGTTTCCAAAAACGATCTTATTCAGTTTTCACAACCTACATAACAAATTAAAAATTAGAAGGAACAAAAAGGAGAAACACTTAGGTTGTTAATTGATCCTATGAAGTATTTTTTTTGGGTCCCTACCACTGCGACCAGTTGTTAGATCTTTTGTGGTTTGTCCGCTATTTACTGTAGCTTCTCAAGATAGATCACTCTGATTGATTACAGTAGTGTCACTTTCTTGTTGATCAGCATTTTCCCAATTTGGAAGAACAACACGAATGAAGTTAACAACCTTATTATCCTATGAAGTATCCTACTATTTAACAGTCCATTCTTAATTCCTCATTGTTTACCAGGACGTGGCCGGCGCCGTTTCAAAGGGAGAGCATGGGTTTTGTGAATTATGAATGAACTGCTAGTCCCAAGCACCATTCTTTTGGCTCTTGCACAAAGCTCATGGCCTCGATCAATCACGGAGTAATAACCATTGTCGAGGTAGAACTTGTTCTACTTAGCCACGCCAGCGATCATGAAGTTTGAAATGCGTGAACTTAACAAAGTCTAATCAAATATGAAATCTGAATATTAAAATGAAAAATTAAAATCTAAGCACTTCAAGTTCAATGAGTCAACTAAGTAAGCTAAGCTAAGCTAAGCGAAGCTAAGCTATTTTGAATACGATGTCTTTGAGTGATACGCTCTTTGGTTAAAAAATCACAATTTTAAAGTCTTTATACAGAGTAACCAAGCATTATTTGCTTCGAAATGTATGCAACTTCACCATAAAACATCAGTTTTAGTATTAATACAACTAACCTAAAGGAATTTCGAAGCCCGAACTTAATTCTAACAGAATTTTGCATAAATAATTGAAAAATATTAAATTTTTCTGTAAAAAGCTCAAACCCCGTTTTGGCAATTATAGAAAAAATAGCAAACTTTAAAAAAAAATCAATTTCATACTTTTTTTTAACTTTCCGCCTATAATCTTTAACAAAAAAGAATTTTCTTAATTTTTTCCAACTTTTTTTTAATTTTGAACCACTGTGGAGCGGTCCAAATATTTTGCGCACGATTTGCCCACCGCATTTCGTTTATTTAACTGATAGGTAGCTTTTCTATCTTGTAGAAGACAGTCATGTTTATTAGTCAGGTAGACGAAACATTCAGAAAAATTTACCTTTTTAATCACTACCTCTGTTGAAATTTTCGGAATACGCTTCATGAAACCTCTCACATTCCTTAACTTCATGGATCACTTTCACTTTCATTCAAAATTAAACTTAAAATCAGATCCTCTACACCTCCTTAAACGATTTACCATATGAACTTAGGTCGAATATTGATTTCCTGCTGTTTTGGGGTCTCCCATTGGGATTCTCCTGGATTTCTCTCGATCCTGTATTGGACGCTATCTCAAAAACCACATGACTGATTGTTACCAAATTTTTCTCCCGAACACATTAAATTACAAAGAAACTTCACTGAAAATTTCATCAATTTTTATCTACAAAAGTTATTCACAAAACCATGGGTGGCAAAACTCCTCAGATCGGCTTGTCCAGTGAAAGAGAGTGCAATTTTTTTTGTCTGCTCCCCCAATCGGTGCGGGGAGAGATAAATCGCACTGAAATTGGGAGTGAGATTGTCAACACATAAGAGTGAGCGAGAGCATTCATATCCGCTGATGAAGAGAATTCCCTTCTCCGGAAAAATCTGTTGCGCAATGTGCTGAGGAGAATTCGAGAGCTAACTCAGTTCATTCTTGGTAGGTTCACGAGAAAAGATGCTAGGGTAAATGATCTTGAGCGGAACTAAATGGCTTAATTCGATGCAACTCGGAACAGTTGATCAAGCGGTGTGGCTATGGGTTATATACGAACAAAAAATTATGCAATTCAGCGGATAGATCTTGGTTTCTGCTTTCTAATGATGATTTTTAGAAAATTTTAGAGTAAATCCTAATAACTCTAGAGCTGTTTTACTGAAGTAAGAATTCTGATCTTGAGCGGAACCACGCTGATCTTGAGCGGAACTAAAATATGATCTTGAGCGGAACCATTTTCTTCTGTCAACATCTTTTATAGCTCTTATTCCTAAAACTTGTGTAACTGTAAAAACTTCAATTGAATTTAATCTTTGAAGATTCTAAAATTTAAAAATTAATGTTTTTACGTAAAAAAAAGAAACTTATCGTTCCAAAGTTGTTTTCAAAACATCCGTTCAAATTTGTTTCTTGCTTAAAAAAAGTCCAATTTTTCTGATTCACTGCATCCGATTTTGAAAGAATCGATTCTCTAAATTGAAATTTAAGCTTTTTTATCTCAAAAACATATTTCGTTAGTATATTTGATTGACTATGAGAATGTGCATGTTTGGGTTCATATTGCCCATAACAACTTTTGACGGTAACGACAGAGTCAGTTATACAAAAGAAGATGCCTTAAATTACAGATATTGCAAAAAAAACTGTACATTGCTCTAAATCAATGTTTAAGAAAAAAAAAAAAGATTTTTTGTGATTTCTCCTTTGTGATATTCTTTATTCCTTTAATTTCCTTGAAATTCATGATAAATTGGGTCATTTTTATATTCTAGTTGGGAAAAATCAGTTTACGTTGAAAATCTTTTCATACTTTTCTAATTCAAAGTAAGAATCCTAAATTTTATATTGACCCAAAAAATATAATTATGGAAATCCGTTCGAAATTAAAAAATTCTATGAAATCTGTATATAATTTAAAATTTCGTGCATTGTGACACAGATGCTGTGATAAAAGTTGCCTCAAAATTTTGTGAAATTACAGATTTTTCTGTGATTTCTGCAACCTTGCTCTAAGCAACTCATTCATTGAATAAAGTTTATAATAATAATTACAATTTGTCATGAATCACGGTAAAATTTATTTATATTAAAAATTTATGAAACATTAATTATAATGCTCAATTGATAAAACAATTATTTCTCAAGCCGATTTCCAGTTCAAGCTCAAGTGTAAAATCAAACACAAGGGAATCGGATAGGTTTTCAAGTAAGAATCAAAATCACATTTCTTGTACCCCAAAAAATTAAACTTTTTGTGTGCCTAGTTTGGTACGCTGTGACACCAACTAATTAATTTTTGTCCTATGCGAACTTAATTTTACATATTTTCTTTCCTTAAGCTGATATAATAAGAAATACACAAAGATGCTGCATACATTCAGGGGTAAAAACCGCGTGTGAGACATAAGGCATAAGGCAGCGCACCTAGCGGTTTATTTCGGAAGCTAGTAGTTCCGCTCAAGATCAAAGATGGTTCCGCTCAAGATCATATTTTACTTTTAAAAACTACGCGATTAATTGATATTTTGATGGAAAACTGTTTACAAAAACCCAAATATTGCTTTTTTATGAGTTTTTCTACCATTTTATTCATTTAGAATAAGTTTATAACGGTCAAGGGTGACATGAATTGACGTTCAAAGTCAGCGTAGATTGATGAAAATTGCAACAGAAATGCGTATGTTTTTAAAGCTTCTAATACCATTATTTCAGTTAATAAATTTCAGCAAAAATGTCAATGCTTGTATGAAAAGATCATGAAAAAGTGTTTTTTCAACATTTTGATAATATTCATAAACTATCATTGCCTAGATCTTAGGAAAAGTAAATGGTTCCGCTCAAGATCAGATTTCGACTAGTTCCGCTCAAGATCATTTACCCTACTTTACGAATCAAAGCTCCTAGCGGTGTCCTGATTTTCTAGAAGCCGTCCTGATCTTAATTGCAATTGATTTTGCAATAAAAACAGTTTAACCTCTTAAACCAATGGTAATCTTCGGTTCAGATGATATTAGAACGGTGTTTTTCGGTATAAACGAAAAGCCACCTAACTTCATATCTCTTCTGCTGCATAAATTAAGGCGTATACTGCACCGCTATTTCGCCTTAATTTATGCAATCTAAGAAGAGCTGCATTTCATTTCCACCAATCTACTGGGGTCCTGAAAAATCCTGGTTTTTGTTCTTCACGGTGTCCTAATTTTTTGATGAAACCACCTGTCACCTCTTCTTCGAACGCTACCTTTTGCAAAAAAAAAAAAAAAATCAAAACAGCTAACAGCAGAAATTGTTTATATTTTTTCTACGTTGTGTGGTGGGAATCTAAATAATTTTTTCCTTCTTTACTCTGAGGTGTATAACTGAAACACAGGGCGCTCTTTGTTTAAAATTCTCTTTCTCCCACTCGGATGCAAATGCTCTCACACTTGCCGTCCGAGTCACTTACAGCTCGTGTAAACTCGGGTAACGAGTGGAGCACGATCAGCGAAAGAGGATTACACTCGCTCCCGGCTCTTTGTTGTTTGAGAAGAGCCGACCAACCCTGCACAAAACAAAGTGTTGATTTTTTTTCGAAACAATCCTTACTTAAATCGGGACATTGTTTCGAGTATTTTATTAATATTAAGCTTAATGCAGCACTTTCAGCTTCTGATTCGTTTTTGATTGTATGTTTTGGGGACCTGAACAAAATAATTAAGGAATTAAATAACAGTAGATGAAATATGTTTTTAATTTTTTTTAGTTAGAACTTATTTATATTTGATAGTAAAGCAAATAAACTTATTG